>NC_086445.1:245339315-245501815 GCF_028390025.1 Pseudophryne corroboree | reverse complement strand
ATTTTATATTAATGTCCAAATACTCTGATACCCTTGCTGAAATGGATATTGGTGCATAAAAGGAGTTGCCGATCCAACGGATTGAAGTACAAGGAGACTATGGGGGTCATTCTGACCCGTTCGCTTGCTGCTTTTTATCGCAGCCGAGCGAATGGGTACCCACTACACATGCGCCGGCGCCATAGTGCGCCGGTGCATGCCAGATGGCCGAAGGCCGTAGCTGGGCTGCCATCGCCTCTGCCTGACTGACAGGCTGAGTTGGTCGCTGGGCGGGAGGGGGCGGAATGGCGGCGTTTGGCCGCCGTTTCGTGGTCGCGGTCCGGCCAACACAGGCGTGGCCGGACTGTGTGGGGAGTGGCCTGCAGCGGCTGCATGACATCATACGACGAGTAGCTCCCAACCAGCACAGCTTTCAGCACGCTAAAGCTGTGCTGGTTGGGAGCTACTCTTGAAGTGCAAAGGCATCGCCGCTGTGCGATGCCTTTGCACTTCTGCGGGGGAGGGCCGGCACTGACATGCGGGGCGGACTAGCCCTGTGCTGGGCTTCCCCACGCATGTCGGTGATCGTAGCTGTGCTAAATTTAGCACAGCTACGATCATCTCGGAATGAGGGCCTATATTGGAATCCCTTTGACAGAGTGGATAGTCTGCTATTGAAACAGCTAAAAATGTCGGGACTTGTTACACAGAGTGATTTGTGAGACGGATTGATATATATATATATATATACATACATACAGATCCCTGCACTCTCACACAACTCTGCCAACAACTGGGGTGCCAATCAGAGTCCGACCCACTTAGAGGTGGGACCCATAGTACAGTACAAGGTTATCCACCTAGTGGAACAGATAACCGTAATTGTACGTAGACTTTATCTCAATATAATCAGCAAAAAGTATTTAATAAAGGTAATCTCACAGTTCCAATGCAAAGTCCAATTCCCACGTTTCGATCCACACCTGGACCTTTGTCAAGGAGTTACAGCATGGTCACAGCAGACATCAGAACAGCATGGTCAGCATAAATGGGAACTGTTGTTACAGGGAAATTGCCTCACCGGCCCCCATTATATACCCATCATATTGGCGCCAGTCCCACCTCTCCACTTCCTGGGAGTGAGGTGGAACGCAATGCAGGACCACAGGCATCACTTCCTGATACACAGGAAGTGTGGTGTGTCCGTGCGAGCGGCCCGGACAGCGGGCGTGCCGTGGAACGCAAACCGGAAGTCCGTGCTGGAACGCACGCGTCACTTCTGGTATTTGCGCAAGTGTAGTTTCCATGGTAGCGGTAAACCGCTACAGGTCTCAATAGTGCTTATTATTATTCAGAGGTGCATGGCCATTGGCTACTGAAGGGGCACTTATAGAAGGGGCACTTATTACTTTACAGGGTAAAGGGGGATAATTATCCACCGCAGTTCCAGAGACATCGGGGGCTAAATAAACAGCACCTCTTTTATAAGATTACATGGCTGTGGGTAGCTATATTAACCTACCTCAGCCAAGTTAAGGTTGTGATCATTGTGGGTATATTGGAGGCCGGTGAAGTCACTACATTAGTATTGCACTGTAAATAGTAGTAACATAATGCTAAGTTGAATGAATATAAGACAATACAAAATTATGGTACATGCAGATACATAATACTTCTAATGTCAAAATGGTGTTTTCTTCACACCTATATGACCCGATAAAATCTTATACTTAAGCATTAAAGGTACGACCAAAGGTGTAATCATAACTGCAAATATAGTCACAGATAAATATTATCCCCAAGGGGACCATACGTCTATTTTAGGAAATTAGACAAAGGATTGTTCTCATTCATTCCTTTTGGAGCAATGCTTAAGTATAAGATTTTATCGGGTCATATAGGTGTGAAGAAAACACCATTTTGACATTAGAAGTATTATGTATCTGCATGTACCATAATTTTGTATTGTCTTATATTCATTCAACTTAGCATTATGTTACTACTATTTACAGTGCAATACTAATGTAGTGACTTCACCGGCCTCCAATATACCCACAATGATCAAAACCTTAACTTGGCTGAGGTAGGTTAATATAGCTACCCACAGCCATGTAATCTTATAAAAGAGGTGCTGTTTATTTAGCCCCCGATGTCTCTGGAACTGCGGTGGATAATTATCCCCCTTTACCCTGTTATTCTATAAGTGCCCCTTCAGTAGCCAATGGCCATGCACCTCTGAATAATAATAAGCACTATTGAGACCTGTAGCGCTACCATGGAAACTACATTTGCGCAAATACCGGAAGTGACGCGTGCGTTCCAGCACGAACTTCCGGTTTGCGTTCCACGGCACGCCCGCTGTCCGGGCCGCTCGCACGGACACACCACACTTCCTGTGTTTCAGGAAGTGATGCCTGTGGTCCTGCATTGCGTTCCACCTCACTCCCAGGAAGTGGAGAGGTGGGACTGGCGCCAATATGATGGGTATATAATGGGGGCCGGTGAGGCAATTTCCCTGTAACAACAGTTCCCATTTATGCTGACCATGCTGTTCTGATGTCTGCTGTGACCACGCTGTAACTCCTTGACAAAGGTCCTGGTGTGGACCGAAACGTCGGAATTGGACTTTGCATTGGAACTGTGAGATTACCTTTATTAAATACTTTTTGCTGATTATATTGAGATAAAGTCTGGAGAGTGCTATCTGTTCCACTAGGTGGATAACCTTGTACTATATATATATATATATATATATATATATATATACACACACACACACACATTCTGAAGGTGCATAACTGTGGTACTGTACGTAACACAACCAGACTCAGCAATGTCAAAGAAGATGCGCTGTGTTGTACACATTTTGCTTGTTGTTGTTGATGACACTCATTGACCTGCATAGCTAAATAGTCGTTTGCTTTCATTCATGTTCATTACAGCAGAGATGTTTCAGATTTCAAATCTCTGCTGTAATGAACATAAATTAACATAATTAGGCTATTTGTGTAGAAGGCATATATTATAAATTAGCCTTCCTTCATTTCTTCGTTAAATCTTGTGTCTCTCACTCCCCAATTTACATTAATTTTAAGGATAATTTACATGCACTTAATGGGACTCATCATATATATTATTCTCCTTATAGAATTTGTCAGATTAATCTTGAGAGGAAAACAATTACCGCAACAAAAATGTGGTTAAACTGTTGCTACCATGCAATGAAATTCAGATTTTCCACACATATACAAAATAAATTTTAGCAAAAGGGTCCCCATACGTATCTGTAAAACAAAGATGAAAGGTAGTCTATATTAAATCTATTACTAAAATATCTTATACTAGTGCAATATGTATCTGTTACATGAGCTAATAAAATGAGCAACATGGAATTGCTTACCTCAGTTCTACAGATTTCATTGCCATCCATGTGGACAGTGTGTGTCTACAGTGGCCAATCCTGGGATCAGGATCGGTGGGATCCTGGGATTTAGGCCTAAAATTGTCCGGGATTCAATCCCGGGATTGGAGTTTCCAATCCTGGGGATTTCAGGATTAGCCCCTTTGTTTATGCAATGCCCAGCAGTGTTGAGCCTCTTCAGCAGGCTCAGATGCCGGACAGCTCCCCTTGTCCCCGGCTGTGCGCACAGCACAGCATGAAGTGATGTCAGATGTCATGCTGCGCAACCCGCCTCCAGCCGCCCGGGCCTCACCTCACCGCTCGCAGCAAGTGGACACTCCCCCCTGCCCGCCCAGAGGATGGTAAATTGGTTTGGCTTGGTTGGGGGGTTGCGGGACACTGAAAATGTAAATACAACAAGCCAACAAATCATTTTTCATTCCCGATACCCGGGACTGGCCTCCCTACGCATGCCAGAGGCCCTGGCAATGGTACTTACGGTACCCGACTGTGTACTTGCAGTGCGTTAAGTTTTGAATGACATGTGACTCATCCACAAGACCAAATAACCTTAGTAACATTGTCTGGCAACAAGAATATAAATGTTTTAATTTTATTGACAGAAATGACACTGGAGCACATTCCTCTCATGCCCGCTTACATGCTTTTAGAAAATGTAATGAACACAAAGTAAAGTGGTTTTCCTACTTCAGATGATTTAATGACTTGTACAAGTTTCATTTTGTTGCCATATATTAATAGTATCAGGCAGAGTTCATTATATTCATTGCCCAGACATGCTGAGCCCAATGGCTTGAAAGCAATTGTATCCAGGAACCAAGCCTGTGTTGAATCACAGGGTGCTGGAAATACACACGCCTGCTGCTTATAGCAGAACTACCACCAGCATTTTAAATTAATTTCAGGGGACACTTTTATATGCGTAGATGCACCAGCTCAGTGCCACGCATGGTATTATCTTGGCAGACCGTAGGGCACCGCAATGCCACCCATTTTGTGTTTGCTAATTTTAATCATTTTAATTTTTCCACTGCAATAATCATTATATATAATATATTAAGTTATATATCCTAAAGAATAACAGATGCTGGAAACTGTATCTAACATGTAAAAAAAGGTGCATTTTACTGTATGGTTGTTGTCTCTTGAAAAATAGGTGGTAGTGGGGGTTTCAAGGACATTCTTTAGAACCATGGATTGTTGTTGGAAATTAGGCAGCTATGCTTATAGACACATCTACAAGTGTGAGACAGGCTGGTAGCATTAACTAATTAAGTGGCATAGCTACAATAAAAGATCTTCACCAGAGGACTGCCAAGAATTTGGTTATCCAGTCTGCTAAAAAATGTTTCATGATCAGTACAGAAGAAACATGTTTATCTGAACCAACTGGCACCCAGGGTAACTCGGAAAATCAGTTTAGGTGGTAGAAGCTTGTAGACAAAGCCTGCATCATCATGCAATGACGCGAACACCTTGCAAGCAGGTAAGAGGTGAAGCACCCACAAGGGGAAATGGTCTGCTGTCACAGTTGTCTGGGAGTTCTTCCCCTAACTTGGGAGACTCCTGGACATTCCAGAAGAGTAATTAACTATGGTTCAAGAAAAGCACAGTACAAGCGGGTTCCATAATCAAGCCTTACTCCTGAATATCTGATCTACCTTTTACAAACAGGGATGTTTTCTTTGTTAAATTATCTTATCATCTGTAACTTGATAACTATATAAGTTTGGGGATAACCAATATTGGCTAGTCTATTCCTCTGATAATTTGGACCACCTGCTGCAGATACAGATGTGTCCTCGTACACTGTGGCTTCCGTCGCACAAAACAGCCCCTCTCTGCACACAAGGTCCTCTGATACTCGGCCGCTCCGAGCGTCTTTCTTGCTCAAATTGTGCCTCTTATTCGAATAAATAAAACAACTTGAGGCAACAAAACTTCTCATCTAGATTACACCAATCTATTGGACGTGTGACACCTGTGTGCGACTGAGTCTGAATCTGTGGGCCTAATTCAGACTCGACTGTAGGTAGATGTGCGAGAAAACGATTTATTTAACATGCGGGTGGACACCCAGCACAGGGCACATCCTCCCCATATGAGGAATCCAGCCCCCACCCACAAACATGTGACAGCATTGCACAGCGGCGATGCTTTTGCATGTTTCGATTAGCCCTCTGCCTGCGCAGGCAGATGGCTACCTGCCATGTTAAGGGTCGCAGCAGCTGCGTGTGACATCACACAGCCACCGTGGCCTGCCCTGCAAATGGTCTGGACACGCCTACGTTGTCTGCACCGTGCCCCTAAAACAGAACACTGACTCCCACAAAACACAGTGTCGACACCCCACCCCTCTTAAACGGAGTTCTGAAGAAAACGCAGTTTAGGACCTTGCACATGCGTGTACCAGGGTATGCGCAGATGTGCAGAAATCGCTTCATAGCAATTTTTGCACATTAGCGTCAGGGTCTGAATCAGCCCGTGTATGAAGAGCTGTGATGCAGTGGCCTTGGCTTTTTCTCACACCAGAGGCTGGATATAATGGCTTGCGAGACGGCTGGCTGGTTTTGCCATGTAAACGTTTGCTGCTTTTAAAAAACGTACGAGTTTGTCCGGAGTTTAGGAACTCTGGCCGTCTTGCAAGCCATTACATTCACATTGTGCTTCATCTGTGACTTTGTATACGTGTTGCAAACTATTTCCTGTGCGAGTAAAATTGCAATCCAGTGTCTATCTGTAGTACATACTGAGTGGTGGTTCACTGCATTTGCACTGCAAAATTTAAAGAAAAAGATGATGCGCTACACCTCTCAGAGTGGCCTAGTCGCACCGGGCGTCTCGCATGGTTTACATATGCTAGGGGACACATATGTACCTATCCACTATGGTGCTGTAGGTAGAGTCAGATAGCATGGGTTAAAGCAGAAAGAACATAGCTTGGCTTGTAGTCTCTGAGTGGGCTGCCAAGGAAACAGCACATTGTGCTGGGAATTATTCCTCAATTGGAACAGTGAGGCTTGAGGGAAGCTGTGTATTTTCCTTAGAGGGAACAGCCGTAATGATAAAACACTTTGTACTTTTCCTTGAATCCTATAAAAAGACCTGTAGAGCACTGCCTTTCCTTATTTAGGAAAATGATTTGCTGAATTTAACAGTAGGGATAGCCTAGTATTTATGATGCAGGTAGATCCAGGCATGGTGATTCCACATGAAACCTAGGCATATTGTGGGTTAACAAGCATCAGTAAATGCATTAGTTCCACAGGCGTTTCTATAATGGGTGCAGAGTGTGCGGTGCACACAGGCACCTGGGTCCAGGGGAAGCCCACACCACACACACTGCACCCATAGAATATACTTACCCCTCTGGAGTCCTGCGACGGATGCCCTGCTGTGCGGGCACAGATCACTCGGAAAATGGCCGCCGCGGCCATTTCTGAGTGATTTGCGCATGCGCACTGGAGGTCTCCTCAGGAACAAGGCGCAGGCGCCATGTTCCCGGAGACCTGCGCATGCGCAGTAGACCCTGGCATTATGCCAGAGTCTACTGCTGCCGGAGAAGAGAGGGCCCATGACGGAGGCTGCACACAGGTCCCCTCCTTTCTTACAATGCCCCTGATTAGTTCAGATGAGTGATGTCCTGTTATGGTCAGTAAAATGGTTCCTCTATGTTTCTGTGATAGTTTAGATATTGCTGTCTTGGAAACAATACTTTACATTGTAAAAAAGTAAATAAAATGTACGCGTGTTTTTAACTATATCATGCAAAGCAATATTCAAAGCAATCTATGTGGAGACCACTTTCTGCTCTGAGGTGGTAGTAACAGCCCACATAGGGCCTTATTCAGCATGGATCGTTATTCTGAGAAATTGCAGTTGTCTGCGAGTAGAAAGGTGCCGCTCTGACAGAAAAAAAAAACACCCTGTGCAAATTTGTGAAAGCATCGCACATCGCTATCTACTCGCAGAAGTATACGTAATTTCCGGAACATCGTAGAGTTTTTGCTGTCTGAGCAAATGTGAGTAGATCTGAGGCTGCCAGTAATCTGCGACTGAGACGGCCTGGAAGTGGTCTGCGCTGACGTCAGAGACCCTCCCTAAAAATGCCTGGGCATTCCTCTGTTTTCTCTGACACACACAGAAAATGCCAGGTTTCCGCGAAGAAACGATGGCTTCCTGTCTGTCACAACTGAGGGCCTGAGCTGACGGAAGGCAGCCTCAGTTGTAGGGGCTGAGATGTACCGGAACCTGGGAGGTTGTATCAGACCCCTGGACATGTAAGTAACATGAAGAGAAACCGCCCGAAGGCGTGACCACGACAACTTGAGTAAAAGTCAATGATATTTATTTATGACAAACTCCATGCATCACAGTAGCAGTAAAAAGTAACATAAAAATCAGCAGAGAAATAATAATACAGTTCCTGGGTACTACAGGGTGGCAGGGGCCACAGAGCTCTGGTGGTATGAGACAGTTCTTATTATCTGCAAGTTGGAAAGTCCTTACCAGGCTCAGCTGTAGCAATGAGGAAAGCCCAGGGTCGTACCAGCTGGTGTTCCAGGGAAAGCTGGACTGCTGTAGATAAAATGCTGCTGTGGGTACTGGTTAGAACCAGACAGGTGTTGGCACGGAGTGGATACTGGCTGGAACCAGTTAAATAATAAATAAAGCTTGAGAGCGATGCAATGTAGATGAAATGTAGAATTTGAGAGCGGAGAAATAATAATACCGGTGGAGAGTGGTAAACTGCAGAAAGGACACCGGCCCTTTAAGAGAAGCTGTACACTGCTGGAAGCTAAGCTGGAAGCAGATGATGTTGTAGCTGGAAACAGGTGAGTCCAGAATGGATCGGAGAGTCAGGCTACACCGCAGATGGAATGCTGGTGCGGGTCTCTATAGCAGAAGTCTGGAGACAGGAGCTGGAACCTGGAAGACATTCACAGAAGAGAGACAAACTGGAACTAGGTTTGACAACCAAAGCACTGACGCCTTCCTTGCTCAGGCACAATCTATTTATACCTGCAGCAAGGAAGGCATTGGCTAGGCAATTATGCAAATTAATAATACTGACAACGGATTGGTAGGAATGATCAGCTGACAGAATCCAAGATGGCTGCGCCCATGCAGACACTTGGAGGGAAGTTTGGATTGTAATCCATGTGGTCTGGAAAACAGTAATGGCGGCGCCGGCCACCGGAGACGCCAGACTGACAGATGCACATCCGACCACGCGGACACAGCGGAGGCCGCGGCTGACGTAATCGCCACTCTAAATGCAGAAGCTCAGGGACGGCGGCGGAGGCCGCGGGAGACGCCATGCCAGATGTATAAGGCGTTACTGTGACTGCGTCCAGAGAGACAGGAGAGGATGCGGGAATGTGCACATCAGGATAACAGATGGGATCCGGTCCTGGAGCGCTGAGCCAGCCTTAGGAGGCATCTGATAGGTAAGAAATGGCGTCCAGATACCCGGATCGTGACACTGTCAGTCAAGGAGCAGCTACATTGTGTTTACGATCAGTATGCATTTTCTGTTGCTATTTACCCACGCACATGCACAACACACGCAGTCATTCGATAATCACTCCATTTACAAATTCTCTAAATAGCGATTCAAGCTGAATTAGGCCCATAGTACTGGGAAGG
Organism: Pseudophryne corroboree; assembly: GCF_028390025.1. NCBI lineage: Eukaryota > Metazoa > Chordata > Amphibia > Anura > Myobatrachidae > Pseudophryne > Pseudophryne corroboree. The sequence continues at coordinate 245,492,766 of NC_086445.1, read as the reverse complement.
GTCTCTCATTCATACATACAATGACTTGTTGGCTCCTTTAATGTTAGTAATTGTTTCACTTTGAATATTCTGCTGTGAGTACTCAGGAGAACTAGTTGATTGACTTGTGGTGGAGCTGCAGAAAATCTGTTAGAATAATGCTAGACTAAATAGCTAGTATAATAGTAGCTAGTATAGTGAAAATAATATATAATAACAACAATAATAATTATTATTAATTATTATTAGTGTGTGTATACAGATGTGCCCACATACAGTACATCTAGACTCCTGACACGTTAAACAGCCTTTCTAGTTACGCCATGCCGTTACTTGGTAGCGCTGAGCGTCTTTTCATGCAACTTTTTCCATTATATTGCATCTTATTAGCAAAACGTATGTAAATACCGCTACAGTCGCACAAAGAATATAGACATGCCACATATCATTTTAATCAGCAGAGTCTGCTTGTGCATCTTATTTATACAGAGGCAATACATTAATTCCCCTCCTCACCCCCTTCCTCAAGGTTCTGTCCTTGGTCCCCTTTTTTTCTCCCTCTACATCTCATCCCTCTGTCAGCTTATCAACTCCATTAGTTTTCAATACCACCCATATGCCGATGACACCAGTATTTACCTGTCTGCACTTCCAAGCACTTGCTTATTTGCCACAAACTACAAGCATGAGCCAAGACTAGTGGACACCTGTTGCTTCTGCCTGGACTTTGCTCAGCACCTACCCGCTACATGTAATGGCAGGTATAAACCTAGATATTAGACTATATGGGGCCGATTCAATTGTTGGTCTCCATGGCTGCCACTAGATGGCACCCAACGAGGCAACTCAACTGTGAGCCATATTTCAGCTTGCAGCCTCCTGAGTGAGCTGAAATGTGCATAAACTCTGTGGTTTGGGCACTAAAACAGGAGTTCAATAGATGGGTTTAGCCAATTTGCATGGCAAAACCCTGGATAATGGGTGCGCATGCGGGGCATGGGTACCCAACGAGGGCAATGACTGATTAGCCCCGGTGGGCGCCCAACATGTTTGGGCGCCCACAAAACAATAGAATCGGACCCTATATGCACTAATGTAGATTTTTCCCAAAACTCGAATACCAAAAGATCCTAGAGGCTCCATATCCTATAGAAAGATCTCCACAGTTGATGGAGAAGATCAATGGCGGGGAACTGCTCAGACACTGCTCATGTCGGTGATTCTACAGAATCATGCTGGAACATTGAATGAATTATAGCATATATATATATATATATAAAAAACACTTGCGTTCATATATTTTTTTCAATGCTTACTACTGCTATCTGATCAATTTTCCTATCTGGTTGCTCATTCTCTGCCAGTCTATCCAACGGCTCCCTATCAGTTCAAATTGCTGTCACTCATCTATAAAGCCTCAGCCATGCTTTCATTCGTAGACTTCCACTTTAATTTCAACATACTCACTCCCACCCACCTATATCACTCTGCCTATGACTGTTACCTTACCTTCTCCTTTATCACTTCTTCCTACTCCTGCTTTCAGAATTTCCTCTGTGCTGCTCCCAAATTCTAGCATGCCTTTCCTTGTCCAATTAAAATGTGCCCTTAAGACTGAGATCTTCATTTAATCCTATCATCCCTCTGCACGGCTTTCCCTCTTTGTGTCAACCATCATCCCCTCTAGAATGTAAGCTTGTGGGAGCAGGGCCCCCTATCACATTGTCTCCCCTACAGAATTCTGTACATTGCAGGTTGCAATTATGTATACTTGTAAACTTGTCTATAACAGTATGATGTACTTATGCAATCGTGTTGTATGTTTTTTCCCCTATATGGTGCCACAGATCCCTGGTGGCACCACATTAAAAAAAATAATAATAATAATATCAATAATGTAATAGTTCAAAATAGTGTCTGCCATTGATGAAACTGTATAATGCAGGGAATCCAGTTATACTAATATGTCTGTTTTAATGTTAACTACAATACCAGCTGTATGTAATTCTGGGGCAGATGTATTAAGCCTGGAGAAGTGATAAAGAAGTAATAAGTGGAAGGTGATAATGCACCAGGCAATCATTGATTGGCTGGTGCGTTATCACCTTCCACTTATTACTTCTTTATCACTTCTCTAGGCTTAATACATCTGCCCCTATGTTCTTTATCTTAATTTTCTGAAACAACATCTCAGTGCCGTAACTAGACATTTTTTGCGCTGTGTGCAAGAAACAGCATCCCTTCTCCCCCCAAAAAAATTAAACAGGGCAAATGTGCGACGTAGGCACATGCCCAAACTATAGAGGCGTGGCTTCATGGGGACAGGGTGTGGCCACATAGCTCCCTTTTAGACAGTGCAGCAGGCAGAGCTCCCTTTTACACAGTATGGCAGGTAGAGCTCCCTTTAAACAGTACAGCAGGTAGAGTCCCCTTTTTACACATTACGGTAACAGAGTCCCCCTTTTTTACACATTAGGCAGCAGAGTCCCCCTTTTTTACACATTAGGCAGCAGAGTCCCCCTTTTTTACACATTAGGCAGCAGAGTCCCCTTTTTTTACACATTAGGCAGCAGAGTCCTCCTTTTTTACACATGACAGCGAGAGAGAGTGAGAGTGTGAGACAGAGTGAGAGTGTGAGAGAAAGTGAGAGAGTTGAGAGAGAGTGAGAGAGTTGAGAGAGTGTGTGAGAGAGACAGTGAGAGAGAGGGAGTGTGTCACGATCTGGGTAATTAATTTCTTACCTTCCAAGTGTCTCCTGAGACTGTCCCAGCGCTCCAAGCCTGGATTCCACCTGCGCTGTCTGCGTGCAGCACGCTGTGTAACATGGCCTCAGTCTTTCACATGCTAAAGTTCAAACAGACTTTCCCTGCAGATTCAAACATGGGCGCAGCCATGTTTGGATTCATCACATGTTGCTTTACAGCCTATCAGCTGCATGCTGGACTCTGCCTGATTACCCAGCAGCTGCACTCTGGACTCTGCCTAATTATCCAGCCAATCCCTGTTCACCAGCTGGGATAAATATCCTGCTCCAGGGCTGGATAATTGTCAGTGCTTTGGTTGTCAAACCTTGTACACATGTCTCTCCTGTCTGCGGAATCTACAGTCCGAGTCTCTAGGTATTCCAGCTTCTGTGTTCAACTCCTGTGTTTCTGCTCCACTTAGAGACCCGCACCGGTTACCAGCTTGCGGTGCAGCTTGACTTCCGTTGTTCCAGCTCTGCTCCTTGGTTATCTGCTGTGATACCTACATGGGCTTTCAGCTTCCAGTGTTGGACTCTGTTCCGCTTCCAGCTTCCAGCAGTGTTTGGTATGTCCCACTCCCGTTGTTTGCAGCTCTCCAGCTACATCGGTGTTCCGCCATTGATCTCCAGCTACATCGGTGTTCCGCCATTGATCTCCAGCTACATCGGTGTTCCGCCATTTATCTCCAGCTACATTGGTGTTTCGCCATTTATCTCCAGCTACATCGGTGTTCCGCCATTGATCTCCAGCTCCATCGGTGTTCCGCCATAGATCTCAAGCTCCATCGGTGTTCCGCCATCGATCTCCAGCTTCATCAATATTCATTATCATCGATACTCATCACCATCGGTACTCATCATCGGACTCTAACATCATCGGTGAGTTCTGCTACACCTTCCCATCTGGTCCGGTTCCATCCGGCATCCGTGGCAGTTCTTCTGTGTTCTTCTCAACCTCTGTGCATCTATCTCGACTCCAGCTCTCAGAGTATAACCTGCTGGTCAGTACCTGTTTGTTTCCCTCTACAGTGGTTAGTTGTGGCCAACGGACATTACATCTCCGGGTCTTGCAGTGACTTTATTACCAACTCATTCTATATTGCCACAATATCCTTCTACCACTGTGCTAAAGTAACTGTACTGTTGTTTTCATTGCACAATCTACCGTTTAATTACCTGAACTGCCTAGGTGTATCAAAACTGTGTGTTTAATAAACAGACTTTATTTTACCACGTTGTCCTCGTCACGCCTTCGAGCTTTGGTATCTAATCATACTGCATGCCCAGGAACCTAATCTTACCTCCTCGGTTCTTTTACACACCATCCCTACAACTGAGACTTCCCCCAGTCAGCCTCAACCCTCAGTTGTGACAGAGTGTGTGTGTGAGAGAGAGCGAGAGAGTGAGAGTGTGGGTGTTTTTCACCTGTGTGAGCGATGTGGCATCCAGAACTAACAGGCAGGACTAACATGAGCAGACACTGATGTACAGGGGGACCCTGCTGAGGAGGGGGCGGCGGGTCTCACTGGTGGGCGGCATCAGTAGAGGCTGCGACAGCTCTCACTCCCTCTCCTCCATTTCAGCAGCGGGGCTCACAGGAGGCATCAGTAGAGGCTGCGGCGGCTGAACGAGCGCGCTCACTCCCTCTCCTCCATTTCAGCGGCGGGGCTCACGGCAGCTTCAGTAGAGGCTGCGGCGGCTCTCACTCCCTCTCCTCCATTTCAGGGGCGGGTCTCACAGGTGGCATCGGTAGAAGCTGCGACGGCAGCATGCGGCTGACGGAGCGCTCCCATGTGCTCTCCATTCAGTGGCGGCAGTGGTGGGGCTCACAGGCGGAATTACCGCAGAAGGGACTGTTGACACCAAATGCCGCCTGCGGCACCGCTCCCCGTCCCCTACAGAGGCGGCGTCTGGAGACAGGCGCAGGCAGAAAGCGGAAACTGCACTACTCATTCACTGGATCAAACGGCCGTAGGTGGGGGTGTGCTGCCAGATGGTGCGCCTTCAGTGCAATTGCGCTGTGGGCAAGGCACCATAGGCACACACATAGTTACGGCCTGTTGGGAATCCCCATTGGATGATAGGCATATAGAAGTGGTAAGACCTCTGTTTAAAGGGGATGCATTTAATTTACCAGGATACCAACGCCGGAATCCCGACAGCTGGCAATGCCGCCGGCCAGAATCTCGGCGCAACCGGCTTATTCCCACTGAGTGGGAATAGAGCCTTTGGTGAGCGCAGCGAGCCACAAGCCTGCGAGGGGACTCTTAGCGCTCGCCTTGCTGCCGGCATTCTGGCAGGTGGGATGCTGCTGTCGGGATTTTGACAGCCGGAATCCCGCCCACCGGTAATCCATAATTAACTGAAGAGAGGCTCTCTAATTACTGGACTTTTCACGCTAATGTTCTTTTGGGACAGAATATAATTTTAATTAATGAGGATTCATCTATATAATCAGTGCTTCCCGGTGTTCTTTATTTACTGCTGCACCATGAATACTTGATTGACATTTTTGGTGCAATATGTGCTATTCCTAATGAAGAGATCATCTATATGCAACTCTTGTGTTAATAACAAGTACTGGTACTTTAATATAAATCTACCAGAGGTGCACTGATCTATATAAAATGTCAGCGATTCCCACGCTGCAGGTGTTTTTAATGACAAATCTGACCTGGGCAGCATGAGGTCGGCACAGACGACAGTCCACCAAAGCTGACCAGCGACTCCTCTGTAAGCCTCTGCCACAGGTAACAAAGACAGCAGACTTCAAGGCAGTTACATTTTAAATAACTGGAATTTCTGCTCCTTAATAACGCCCAAAGCAATGTATTATCTTCTGGAGTGCATTCTTACTTCTTTCACATCATTTCTGAAACAAAAATGTACATGAAAAAAATAAAAGAGGTACAAATAGAAAATATATAGACCGGCTCACATCTTTCCCTGCATCTACGTTAATTTGCTTAATGCAAATGGTAACAATCTTCCGTGATATAAAAAAAGGCAGGTTTTTGTGCATAAACCCTTTGTTTGCTGTTATTAAGAAGATAAACCAGAAAGCATACATCCTGAGTGTGGAGTCAAATCCCCATAGAGAGGGGAAAAGAGAAAGAAACCAGGTAAATTTTAGGTGCACTCATCCAACTGATAAATTTTAATATGATTGTTGTTGTAAAGCGTATATATATCCTCAGCAGCAATATCAAATAAAGGCTTAAATGCTTAATAATCTAAATCGGTGTAGAAATTTCTTTTATATTTATATATTTGTATGGGACTAAATTGTTCTTTATTAAGAATGGAGTGAAATATTAAAATTCATAGAGAGAGAAAAAAAGTGTAAAGTATGAGAAATTAAACAATATGTGAATAAAGATTTAAAAACAAAGCTAATGTGTTATTCCCTTAGTATAATTTCTTGTATTTATTTCAGTCGTGCACTCACATACATGTATTTATGCAGCACTGTATCAGTGCTATGTTCATATGAGACCTACAATTTTCGTATTAGCTGGAGCCTATGTACTGTAACAGAGAAAAATATGCTGTCTTTCTTTTGAGTCACAAACTGTTACATCAAATTTTAACCATGTTTCAAAAATATGCAACAAAGTCACCACTCCTGCCCTTAAGGCTATGAATATAGTAAACTGATTCTAATGTTATAAACTCTGTGGTGAAACAATGTTGCTAAGTATGTGACTCAGGCTTGAAATCATAGACTATCATACACAGTAAAGAAGCTTATATAATATGGTGTGAATAGCCTAGATATTAAAGAGAGCTAATGGGGATATGCTTTGATTAAAGTCTCACTGCACTGTGTTCAAAACTATCTGTTTTATAAACCTCAGCAATCTCTGATACCAACCACTGCTATTAATAATACATAAAATAGTGTGCAGAAGAGATGGGTTTAGTATTTCCCATGTGATGTTAATTCACAGAAATAGGTAATTCCATTATACTGTGATGGAATATATCCCTGTGATACGGGTTCACTACGGCTGGCCGGCGGTCGGGCTCCCGGCGACCAGCATCCCGGCGCCGGGAGCCCGACCGCCGGCTTACCGACAGCGTGGCGAGCGCAAATGAGCCCCTTGCGGGCTCGCTGCGCTCGCCACGCAACGGGCACGGTGGCGCGCTACGCGCGCCACACTATTTTACTCTCCCTCTATGGAGGTCGTGGACCCCCACGAGGGAAAATAAGTGTCGGTATGCCGGCTGTCGGGCTCCCGGCGCCGGTATACTGAGCGCCGGGAGCCCGACCGTCGGCATACAGAAGACCACCCCTGTGATACGATGCTACAATGATTAGTATCCACTGGCCATACTCATAGTATATTAATCCCAATACATAAAGGTATTTAAAGAATATACAGGGAACGTATATACTCCAAATTTCTGCAATGCATATATGAGTTGGTATTACATATGCGTATTAGCAGCAGTTGTCACTCGTGTTGCACAGTGTTACATTGTGTCCTTGCAGGACATATTGATAGCGCATTCACTGTTAATTGTATTTAACTGAGTTGCAGTTTGTGTCAGTACCAGAGAATCATGCCCGTTTACAGATTAATAGCAGTGTGTATATAATTGCACTGAATGTCCACTGAACACAGAAACAGTATTGCATATGAGACATTTTAAAAAAGGATTAGTTCATATCATCCCATATCTGGTATAAGCCCCACATTGTCTCTTTTGTTAAATATTACTGAGATCTAGCCCGCAGCATACAGATAAAGTATCAATAGATATAGTATGCGCTCAAGGATTCCTCTGAGACATAAGTATATTTGGCTCCTTATCACACTCTATAGGTCTCAAACGTATGTGTTATGCCATTTGCACATTTAGATATTGTTAATACGGGAACACATAGCTACAGCCTATGCGCATTTCACTCCTATTGAGCTTCCTCAGGGCACTATAGTTAACGGCGCCCGCCGGAATTGATGGTTTTATAGGAGAGGAAAGGCAGTGATAGGGCATGTAAAAGCCAGTTAGCCAATGCCCATCCAGTAAAGTCCTTTCAAAAAACTAACCGTTGTTCCTTAGCGTAACCCTGTCCTGCTGGATCAGGCGCTAATGAATGCCGTCAGCAGGACAGGGTTAAAGTGTAACAAGGGCACGCTGTCTGCCGTAATGTGTAACAAGGGCACGTTGTCTGCCGTAATGTGTAACAAGGGCACGCTGTCTGCCGCTATGTGTAAAAAGTGTACGTTGTCTGCCGTTATGTGTAAAAAGTGTACGCTGTCTGCCGTAATGTGTAAAAAGGGGACGCTGTCTGCCATAATGTGTAAAAAGGGGGACGCTGTCTGCCGTTATGTGTAAAAAGTGTACGCTGTCTGCCGCTATGTTTAACAAGGGCACGCTGTCTGCCGTTATGTGTAAAAAGTGTACGCTGTCTGTCGTAATGTGTAAAAAGTGCACGCTGTCTGCCGCTATGGGTAACAAGGGCACGCTGTCTGCCGTTATGTGTAAAAAGAGGAATCTGTTCGCTGTAAGGTGTAAAAGGGTCTCTACCTGGTGTAGTGGTGCTACTGTGCGGCGTAATTTGAAGAATGGAGACTACTGTGCACCGTTTTAGGAATTGGTATTATTTTGTGGCCACACCCCTTCCCCGCGAAGCCACGCCACTATGTATTTTTGCGCGCGCCTACGGCGCACACTGCCCCTGTTTTGCATGCAGGGGTGGGGCTCCGATGCCGTTTCTTGCACACAGTGCTAAAATGTCTAGTTACGGCACTGTTGCTAGGTATCCATTTCTCTGGCCCTGAGCAGGTCCCCCTCACCAGATCCTCTCAAGGGGTAAGGGGGTGGACTTGGATGGGATGGGGGGGGGGGGGGGGGCAAAGCATTTTGTCGCACCTGGGCCCACCGCTTGCTAGTTCCGCCACTGGATACAGTGCTGCATAAATACATGTATGTGAGTGCACGACTGAAATAAATACAAGAAATTATACTAAGGGAATAACACATTAGCTTTGTTTTTAAATCTTTATTCACATATTGTTTAATTTCTCATACTTTACACTTTTTTTCTCTCTCTATGAATTTTAATATTTTGCTCCATTCTTAAAAAAGGACAATTTAGTCCCATACAAATATATAAATATAAAAGAAATTTCTACACCGATTTAGATTATTAAGCATTTAAGCCTTTATTTGATATTGCTGCTGAGGATATATATACGCTTTACAACAACAATCATATTAAAATTTATCAGTTGGATGAGTGCACCTAAAATTTACCTGGTTTCTTTCTCTTTTCCCCTCTCTATGGGGATTTGACTCCACATCCTTGTTCAAACCATTTGGTAGCACCTTTGTGAGCCTTCAAATTTTCTTTCATATTGATACATGTGAATTCCTAAAATAGGATTAAACTAGACATGATGAAAGGCATCCCAACTTTATGATTCATATATAATTCACACATCTCGGTGCGGGTTACCCTCCAGATCTGGTAGGAGCCTTGTGCTTGACCAGTATTGGAACCTCTATACATCCTGAGTGACCAGCAATACAGTGCTCATTTTACAGGACTAGGGCTCAGTTCCAGGACATAAATGCAATGCCAGCAGGTTACCCCTGTAAGCAGTAAGCAAATGCATCACAGATCCCTCTTGTACATGATCATTCACTGTTTCCAAAATGCAAAACAAAACAAATGATATACATACACCCTTAACTGAGAATTCATCCCTAAACGGAGTGGCTTTACCCAGTATTTTTTTACCATGTATTCTGTGACATCAGGTCTGGATTAAGGGAGGGCGAAAAGGGCGGTCGTCCCGGGGTCCCTACACATTTGGGGCCCCCACACCCATGAGCGTAGTAGTCTCCCCCCTCCTGGTGGCTCAGCTGTTCATTAACAGTGCCGCAGAGAAGGTGTTCCATGCACAGCATTTCATAGTCTTGTGGGATTTCAATGCAGCATCCCACGAGACTATGAAATGCTGTGCATGGAACACCTCCTCGGTGGCGTTGTTAATGAATAGCTGATCCACCAGGAGGGAGGAGACTACTACGCTCCTGGGTGCTGGGGCTCTGACTCTGGCATCCGCTGCTCTGCCGCTCTCTGGACAGGTAGCATGCATGCATGTGTCTGTGTGGGTGTACGCCTGTGTGTGTGTACGTCTGTGTGTGTGTGTACGTCTGTGTGTGTAGCATGGGTGTATGTGTGTATGTGTGTGTAAGGGGGGGCTCAGGGGTCTTTGTCATCAACTGTAGCGGGGGCCCCCACAACTTCATTGCCCGGGGCACCCACCAGGCTTAATCCGGCCCTGTGTGACATTATTCTGTGACATGTTTTACCATATATTCTGTGACATTAAATAAGTTATAGACTCAAGTTATGTTTAAGTTTTTAAATTTCATGATTTCTTGTGTTAATTATGTATGCAGTACAACAGTAATTGAACGTACACTTCATTATTTTTTTTCTCCACTATGAAACAGAGTGCCATGCCGATTTTTTGTGTGGTAATAATGTATATCTTTGTTAAGCACCTACATTTTTTTTGGATAGCTAATGTTGATTGAACCTAGCGTTTTTGCCATAACTGGAAACATAAGGCAGATAAAGTGATTTGGTTTGCATTTTTGGATTCAGGAGGGAGATTCTGTGGTGATTCCTTAATAAACACCCGTCATACTTCAAATAAACTGGATAAAGAAGCCGCGATTAGTAAATCATTAATACATTTAAAAATCAATATTTAATAAACAAATTGTCAGACAGTCGAGATATTTGGCAGAAATAGTTGTTTTGATATCCTCTCTTAACTAAAAAATGTTCATAAAAATCTGAAATGGGTGGTGGACACGCCTGGTATGTACTTTATGAGTGGATAAAAAAAAATAACAAAAATCACAAAGTAGTAAGGTAATTATGTGGTATAAAAGTCTCTTTTTTTAAGGTACAACTAAAAAAAATCATATACACATAGGGCCTAATTCTAGGTTGATTGCAAAATAACATTTTCCTATAATGGGCAAAACCATGTGCACTGCAGGTGGAGCAGATGTTACATGTACATAGAGAGTTAAGGGCTGTACACACTATGCGGTCCGCCGCCGAGCTGCCCGGCGGCGGATACGGCCGACCCGGCGGCAGGGGAGGGGGCAGTGACGGGGGGAGTAAAGTTACTTCACTCCCCCTGTCACCCGGCTCCATAGCAGTGCAGGCAAAGATGGACGAGATCGTCCATATTGGCCTGCATGCACAAGCGATGGGGCACCAGCGATGAACGAGCGCGGGGCCGCGCATCGTTCATAGCTGGTGCCTCCACACTGAAAGATATGAATGGTATCTCATTCATTAATGAACGAGATCGCTCATATCTTTCAGTAATATCGCCCAGTGTGTAGGGCCTATTAGATTTGGGTGAAGCAAGTTGTTATGGGGTCATTTTATATACATGTCTAAAGGGGATGTAGTTGTTTTACCGGTGGTCAGGATCCAGGCAGTCAGGATACCGATGCGAGAATCACAACCACTCACAATGGCGGAATGCAGACAAACAGGGGCAATAGAACCTGTGGCGAGCCCGCAAGGGGCTCTGTTGCTCTCGTCCCCCTTCCCCCCCCCCCTTCCCCAACCCATCTAAAGAGCTTAGTTTTTAGGGTTGTTTAAAAGCTTGGAAGCTCTATGTGCCTGGTGATGTGAGGAAGAGTTCCAGAGAACAGGAGCAGCATGGGAGAAATTTGAAGGTCTAAGTAATATAGAAACATAGATACATAGGGGGTAATTCCAAGTTGATCGCAGCAGGAAATGTTTTAGCAGTTGGGCAAAACCATGTGCACTGCAGGGGGGGGCAGATATAACATGTGCAGAGAGAGTTAGATTTGGGTGTGGTGTGTTCAATCTGCAATCTAAATTGCAGTGTAAAAATAAAGCAGCCAGTATTTACCCTGCACAGAAACAAAATAACCCACCCAAATCTAACTCTCTCTGCAAATGTTATATCTGCCCCCCCCTGCAGTGCACATGGTTTTGCCCAACTGCTAAAAAAATGTCCTGCTGCGATCAACTTGGAATTACCCCCATAGAATTTGACGGCAGATAAGAACCACTTAGCCCATCTAGTCTGCCCCTTTTATTATCCTTTAGGTAATCTCAACCCTTTTTGAACCTTCATTCTTTGTAAGGATATTCATATGCCTATCCCAAGCATGTTTAAATTGCTCTACAGTCTTAGTCTCTACCATCTCTGATGGGAGGCTATTCCACTTGTCCACTACCCTTTCTGTGAAGTAATTTTTCCTTAAATTTCCCCTGAACCTGCCTCCATCCAGTTTCAGTGTATGTCCTCGAGTTCTAATATTCCTCTTCTTTTGAAGAATGTTTCCCTCCTGAACTTTGTTAAAACCCTTGGTATATTTGAAAGTTCTATCATGTTCCCCCTTTCCCTTCTCTCCTCCAAACTATACATGTTAAGATCTTTTAGCCTTTCCAGGTACGTTTTGTGATGTAGGCCATGCACCATTTTAGTTGCCCTTCTTTGTATTTATATCCTCTAATGTATTTATATCCTTCTGGAGATATGGTCTCCAGAACTGAACACAGTAGTCCAGATGAGGCCGTACCAATGACCTATACAGTGGAATTATTACTTATTTTTTCCTGCTACTGATTCCTCTCGCTATGCAACCAGGCATCTGACTTGCCTTTTTCATTGCTTTGTTGCATTGCTTTCCTGCCTTTAAGTCACTTCAAATAGTGACTCCTAAATCCCTTTCCTCCTCAGTTGTTTCCATTATAGTACCCTTGATACTATATTTAGCCTTTGGGTTTTTGAGACACAAGTGCACGATTTTGCATTTTTTAGCATTAATCTGTAGTTGACACGTTCTTGACCATTTCTCAAGCCTAGCTAGGTCACCAATCATTTGTTTTTCTCCTCCCGGTGTGTCTACCCTGTTGCAAATCTTTGTATCATCTGCAAAAAGGCATACTTTCCCTTCAATACCATTTGCAATGTTACCAACAAAGATATTAAAGAGAACTGGTCCAAGTACAGATCCCTGGGGTACTCCACTGGTAACATTTCCTTCCATAGCTTGCACTCCGTTTACTACAACTGTTTGTTTCCTATCCTGCAACCAGGTTCTTATACATTTAACTGTTTTATAATCCACCCCCACGCTTTCAAGTTTATTTAGAAGTCTGCGATGTGGGACAGTGTCAAATGCCTTACTAAAGTCTAGATATGCTACATCTACAGCTCCCCCTTGATCTATTCTTTTCATCACAGAGTAAAAAAAAATCAATAAGATTTGTTTGGCATGATCTCCCACCAGTAAATCCATGCTGTTTTGGATCCTGTAAGTGGTTTGATTTAAGATATTCCACAACTCTTTCTTTTAATAGTGTTCCCATTACCTCCTACTACTGATGTAAGGCTTACTGGTCTGTAGTTACTTGTTTCTTCCTTGCTTCCACTTTTGTCCAGTGGAACTACATTCACTCTTTTCCAGTCCTCTGGCATGGCACCTGCATTTAGTGACTGGTTAAATAAGTCTGTTAATGGTGCCACCAGCACATCTTTTAGCTCTTTTAGCATCCTTCGGTGTATCCCATCTGGGCCCACAGATTTATCCACTTTTAGTTTTGAAAGTTCTGTTAGGACCGTCTCCTCTGTAAATGTAGTTTCAACTACCTTATTTTTATGAATGTCCTTGCAACTTAACTGTGGCCCCTTCCCTTCTCCTTCTGTAGTAAATACTGAGCAAAAATAATTATTTAGGTGATCTGCTATTGCCTTGTATCCCTCCACCAAATTCTCACTATGTCTTAAATCTTATTATTCCTCAATTTGATTTTCTCGTTTCATTTATATACTTAAAAAAAAGTTTTCCCCCTTTATATAATGACTGGGCCATTTTCTCCTCAGCTTCTGTCTTTGCACATCTTATCACTTTCTTAGCATCCTTCCGTCTGTCAAGATACACCTCTTTGTCGTTATTATTTTGAGTCTGTATTTCCTAAAAGCCATCTTTTTTGCTTTCACACTAGTTGATACTTCTTTTGTGAACTACAGTGGCTTCTATTTCCTGTTGCTTTTCCTAACCCTTTTGATACAAAGGTCTGTTGCCCTTAGTATTGCACTTTTCAGTTTTTCCCACCTCTCCTGCACTCTTTCCAAGTCCCTCAATCACTTAAACATCTCCCCATTTTTGCAAAGTCAGCATTTCTAAAATGTAACATCCTTGTTTTTGTGTGACAGGAGTTGGATCCTCTCTTTAACTAAACCATACTGCTTGATGATCACTGGATCCCAGGTGCTCACCCACATATATGTTTGATATCCTGTCACCATTTGTGAGAATTCAATCTAATATTGAGTCTTTGCGAGTGGGCTCCCTCACCAATTGCTTCAGAGATGTTCCCTGCAAGGAATTTAGAAATTTGACACTTGTAGCTGAACTTGCAAAAGACGCCTCCCAATTTACATCATGTAAATTAAAGTCTCCCATGATTATGACATCTCCCTTTAAAGCCATTTTAGTGATGTCCAACAATAGGCTCCTGACCAAATTCTGCCCCTGACCTGGTGGTCTACAGATCACCCCAATGCGAATAATGTCCTTCTCCCCAGTTTCTGTGGTGACCCAAAGGGCCTCAGTTTTGTATTCAATATTTTGTATTAAAGTAGCATTTATGCTTTTTTTCACATACATTGCTACCCCTCCTCCTATTCTTCCCATTCTATCATTCCTAAATAAATTGTATCCTGATATAGCTATGTCCCAGTCATGATTCTCATTGCACCATGGCTCTGTAATTGCCACAATATCCAGGTTATCCCTTATCATTATCGCAATTAGCTCTGGAATTTTGTCTCCTAAGCTCCTAGCATTTGCACACATAGCTTTAAGAATTTTGTCTATGCATCTGTTATTAGTAGCCATGTCCAGAATGTACAACATACATGACAAGTTTAAAGTTGAAATGACCTGTTTGGAGATGTTGCTCAGTCTTTGGTATCATTTTTTTTTTACTAATCAGGAATCACACTCTGTCCTTTACACTATGACTACACCTCACTAAATGTAAAGATATAGTACACCTGACCACAAATGGCCAAATGATCAAAGGAGGTAAACACCAGACAGTATGCAATAATAAACTGTTTCACTGAGCAACTTCCCCACACATGCAATGCCAATTACAAGCAAATCATTACATCAAAAAAACATACATGAGTTTGCACAAGAGAGAACTGTAGTAAGCAGATTGGGGATGTCTTTTCATAGTTTAAAAAGACAGATAATATGCATAAGATGAATTACATACTTTTCAGTAATAATAATAATAATAATAATAACAACTTGGACAAAATTAGTAGGCAAATAAAGAAGTATGCTAATTTCTTTAATGGTATGGTCAAATTTGAAACAGAGCCCTGGATTAGAATTGGTTTTACCCTAATTTTGTGTTTAAATATGATTATTTGCCCCACTCTCCAAAAAAAACAGTGACCAGAAGCTTGACGAGATAAAGTTTAAAGAACAAAGCTTAGCTTGTCAGTTCTATCCCTTCAATATTGTATTGACATACCTGGTCTGTTATCTAAAAATCTCGAAGTAGGTCATTCTGGTTTTTGCCATGCCTCTGATAATTTGCCAGTAAGTCATGGTCCAATCTCTTTTTATGTAAGACAAAAATATAGATAGTCTAGAAAGAACAAAGGCTTTATTCAGTTGTGCATGCAGACTGCACAAGGGAAATTAGGTCAATAAGCTGTCTTTTCAAATCAGAAGCATGTTTGGTTACAAAACACACTTATCTATACAGAAGAATAAATAAATAAATACTGTAGATCTTTAAGAAGATACATAGGTACAGTCTAATAGATTGATGTTAATTACTGTAACATATGTAATTAGTCGTTTGATGATATCAAAGGCTTTCAACTTGATTTTTGGGGCGTTTTAAACTGGCAAAATTACCAAAGACAAAATTTAAGGAAAGTCATCAAAAACCCACTATTTTCAAACTAAATATAAATCGTAGGATATATTAAACTGACGATTCACAAATAGTTGGAAAACCTGCCATAAATAAATAGGTGACAGTTGTTGCCATGTAGGTAATTGCATGAACAAATATCATTTAGTAGCTTCCAGAATTAGAGCAAATGATTTGAATTAAAATATGATTCATGACCCAATGTGATTTAACCAGTTAAGAGTGTATATATATATATTATTGTAAGGTTTAGCTTAAATAGGTTTGAACATATTATTCATATGTTAGAGAATTTAGTAGCATGCATATGGGTGTGTGTATATATATATATATATATATAAAATAAAAAACTATTTCCCAAGTGCGCTAAATAAAGACGTATTTACGATAGTTCTTCCAGTGTTATTTCCGTAGGTATAAATTGTATACTGGAGAAAGTTTGAATCTGGGGACCTGTAACAGACACCCCTCACCAAATAGTCACCCAAACAAGAGGCCCAAGGCCAATTAGTAAAAAGTTATTTTAATAGCATACATTTGAACAAATGAAATTTTTGCACAAAGTTCATCATGTAATGTTCACAAAGATGTGTTTTAAAAAATAATGTTAGTAGGATACAACCAATACGTTTGTTATATAGTATTAACTCTAGATACTCCCTCACCTTTTACAAGGTGCGAGCTCGAGAGGGAGTATCTTCACAAACTAGGTTGGAGACTTCTGACTGGGTGACTATTTGGTGAGGGGTGTCTGTTACAGGTCCCCAGATTCAAACTTTCTCCAGTATACAATTTATACCTACGGAAATAACACTGGAAGAACCATTGTAAATACGTTTTTATTTAGCGCACTTGGGAAATTGTTTTTTATCTTGTATGTTATTGAGGTCTTTCAACAGGGATCTCTCCCGCTGTGCTGCTCCCAGTTGTGTAAGCCATATAGTCAGAATACACAATACATTGAGCATCACACAACTCCATCCCTTCCATGCCATTATTCATATCTGTATTAACCAAAGGATCAATGTCTGATCTGCGCTATACCAAGTACAATTTAGAGTGAGCACATTATGTCCGACTAAATCAAAAAGTTTGCGGGCGTGAAATATGATATGTAGGTATATGTATACTGTATACCTGATTCACAGTAAATAAATGATTAGAACTTGGTAGATAAAGTCAATAGGTCACCTCGCTTAGACCTCATAATATGCAAACAGATTCTGGTATGCACAGGGTGTGTTGGAATTCATAGTTAAGATCACAATCAAAGCTCAAAATGCCTTTGGCAATTATAAAACTAGCTAGTCAATTGTCCAGGTATAGGTCAGATTATGGGTCATAAAACAGTGGATTAAATTAACTACTACGAAAAGAGATCACATTTATTGATAAACATGGTCTGAACCACTTCAGGCAAAACTTGTTAACACATCAGAACTTTGGATGAAAAGACATCCTGAATTTTACAATACTCTCCTCGGTTGAGGCAGAGTGGGCCAGGTTCGGCATGTCACGTTTTATGGCACCATGCCTGCTTGAGCAGAACAATCCAACTTGGATCAGAGCATGTTTTATGACACCTTGGAATGTAAATGGAAAACCTATAATTATCTATTCCATTGGAAATGTTGGGAATATGCTAGTTTGATTTGGTGAAATATAGGATAAAAGGGGCAGGCCTGATAGCTAGAGTTAGAAGGAGAGGAAGACGGAACAAAGTCCAAAGGGAGACAGGATCCTAAGAAGGTAGCTATGAATTTTGCCCTCACATATTCTTGCAAGGGTATGGTATGTGTATTAATTAAGTTTGTAAAACGGATTGTGTTTTGTTATGTATGTACCATGATTAAGGAAGCATAGATAATTATAAGACTTATTATCATTGTGTTTCTCGTACCTTGTATTTTGTATCACCTATAATAAATGTACTAGACAAAATAGAGTTGGTATTCCAAGTCTTGAACTCATTTTCGGAATCACTAAAGTTATACATGAAATCTGCATATATTATATAAGGCTCTGCAACTTGGGACAATTGACTTGTAGTCATAAAGTATAGAATTTATATGTTTAATGAGCCAGGATTATATATCTCTGGAAAGTATATTTACACTTTGCCTGGAAATATTTCATGGACAGTAGAGATATAGCTCCTCAAATCTATCTGAGCCACTCACATGCATATGAATAGGAACGTCTACGCAAAACACATTGTGTGATTGAACCATTACTAACATTGCCCCTTTTGTTATGAGCCCACCTATTTGTAAGCCTATTATTAAATATTTGCAGATATAAAATATATAAACCTTATATCAGTATTTGATATAATAAATATACGTTATATAAGATTCCATAAATCAACACAGTGGTACTGTAGGTGACAGGGCTCAAATCGCACACCAATGGTCTATTGAAGCACAGGAAGCAGGGCTATCAGGTGGGTACAGCCGGAGCTAATGTGCTGGCCCAACCTCAGAGGGCGGCCTGCTGCTTGCCAGTGAGCTTACCTGTTAAAGAAGCAGTTTGATATCAGAATGATCACGACTGCTGTTGTTCACAAATACAATAACGTGCACATAACAACTAGGGGTCTGATAGAACGTACCTTTGGACTTCTGAAGAACAGGTTCAGGTACCTTAACAAATCTGGTGAGGTGTTCCTCTACACTGTATACAGCACAAGATACAGTCTTTTATTTATTTATTTTTTGATACTTTACATCAAGTTAGGCCATCAGGCCAGCATAGTAGCAGGCTGATTTAATAATTGTAGAATTGAGTTGTGTTCTGTTTGAATTTTCTCTCTTTAGATTTAAAGCGACAATCTTAATATACTGTAGTTCAGTCTGGTTAGCTGTAATTAGTTATTCAAGGTACTATTAATGACTTACAGTTTGCAAAAGTGTCATTCGATGGCAACCACAGTCACATGACATATGATGTAGTGCGTAGACAGGCTCTGCCTTGCTTTCCTTTCTCAGCACAACCTCTCTTGTCCTTTTCTGTCATCATGTGACCACTGAGGTACTTCCTGACTAACCTGGGTCTGGTTCAGAAACCAGGTTACATTCTCATCATTAATGAGCATTTAGAGTTGAAACCAAATGCTTCCAGATGAGAGACACTTTGTTGTAGTGGGTGCCATCATGGCCGGTTTTACGCATACGCTGGTTACGCAGCTTAAAGAAGCACTAAGCAGTGGGACATTATCCTTATTGGGGTTGGGTGTTAGTTCATGCATCTGGTCCTCTATTGTAACTACAGATGAGAAAAACTTGTTTAATGTATCCGCTATGTCGTTATAATTTTTTATTAAGCCTCCCAGTTTGTCCTTTAAGGGGCGTATACTCTCCTCCTTTAATCTTTTGCTGTTGATATATTTTAAAAAAATTTGGGGGCTTGATTTACTTTCCTTTGCTACTAGCTTTTCAGTTTCTACTTTAGCCGTTATTTTTTTTTTTTTTGCATGATTTGTTGCAAACCTTATAGTACTGGAATGACTCCGCCTTCCCGTCTGATTTGTATTTTCTGAATGCTTGCCTTTTTCTGCCCATTAATTCATTAATATTTTCATTAAGCCACATTGGTTTGGAGTTTTTAGTCCTTTGTTTGCTGCCCATGGGAATAAATTTACGAGTAATCTCATCGAGCAGCGATTTTAACACCTCCAATTTCTCTGTAGTGTTTTTTTCCTTCAGTGTACCTTAAAGCTTCTCTCATCATGTTAAAGTTGGCTTTGCTGAAGTTCAGAGTCCTAGTTGAGCCAGTATAGGACTGCTTATGAAAATTGATATTGAATGTGACCATATTGTGGTTGCTGTTTCCTATGGGCTCCACTACTATAATATTTGATATCAAGTCGCCTTTGTTTGCCAATAACAGGTCTAAGATTGCGTTGTGCCTAGTTGGTTCCTCGATTAGTTGAAGTAAGTAGTTATCATTTAGTGTGTTTAAAAACACATTACCCCTAGCAGTATCACATGAATCGTTTGTCCAATTTATCTCCGGATAGTTAAAATCTCCCATCACTATTACACCGCCTGCTCCTGCCGCTTTATCAATTTGCTTCAGCAACATTTCCTCGTCAGATATATTAATGCCAGGAGACTTGTAGCATAGCCCCACTACTATCTTATTCTTTCCCTTTCCCCCGCATGTAATTTCAACCCATAACGTCTCAACAGTGTTTACAGTTTCCTCATGAATATCCTCCCGTACATCGGGTTTTAAAACCGCTTTACGTAAAGACAAACCCCTCCACCCCGTTTGTTTGATCGGTCTCTCCTGAACAACGTATAACCCTCCATATTAACTGACCAGTCATGAGATTCGTCCCACCAGGTTTCAGTAATGCCTATAATATCGTACTGGTTGCTTGCGGCAAGGATTTCTAGTTCCCCTTTTTTACCTGTCAGGCTTGTAGCGTTTACATACATACAATTAAGAAAAGTATTTCTCCTTGCGCTAGGGATATAATTTTCTGTATGCAGTAACGGTGACCCATAAACGTCACTGGCCGTGAAGTCTGCTCTTTCCCTCTTCCTTTCTCCACCCGCATTTGGTTCACTACCACCATCTTTACAGTTCTCAAAGTTTGACCAGTAGTTTCTAACTAAACCCTCCCCGCCAGCTCTGATTGGCTGGCGGCCGGCGCTACATTTGTGTGTTCTTGGCTGCCGCCCGCCTAATATTACTATTAAGTATTACTTACACCCACCCTTCCTCACTGCACATGCGCAATCTAATCCCGTGATTGGAGGCTCCAATCCTGGGATTAAAATCCTGGCATTTTTGAGCCAGAATCCCAGGATTCCGCCGATCCTGATATTGGCCTCCCTAGTACTAAGCTTTGTATCCACATATGTAAAATAGATTTTCGAGCAGCAGAGATCACCAGGAGCAACCTCTTAACCTCTCTAGGGGCTCGAGTAGTAGAAGGTAGTAGGCCAAAAATGTCCCATTCAGGTGTGAGGGGAGCATAAGTAACCAAATGTTGAGATGCAAATACCAGACATCCAACCAAAACCGTCTGAGTAGAGGGCAAGCCCAGAAGCAGTGGTAAAGGTCAGCATCCTGCTGTCCACACTTAGGACAAGAGGGGTCATCTAAGAGGCCCATTAAAAATCTTCTGTCGGGGGAGATATAGGAGCGATTGAAAATATTAAGGTACATCTCTGTGTATTTGGCCGCAGGGAATGTAGTAATCAAGAATTGTAATGTCTTAAGTAAAACGTCTAGAGTGAGAGATGAAAAGTGTTCTAACCATTGAGTTATTCCAGTTTTAAAGGAGGAATGATCCACTAACAATCGACATTTCTAATAAGAAGAAATAGCTCCTTTAGGTAAATATAAGCTATTGATGATCTTTGTTCAAATTAGTCACCCACCAGCTACTAAAAATATCGGTGTAACAGATATTTGTGGAGAGGAAGGCAGATTGTGCATCATTTACAGTAGGTAAAAAAAAATCTTCACTTGGAAAGATTTGTCAAAAACAACTGATTATTGCCTCTAGTAACAAAAGGAAACATTGGTTCATACAAGTAGATGAGGTCAATGTTTACAGGACAATGATCTGACAAAGATGAGCAACAAACAATAGCATAATATAGTATACAGTGCATCCAGAAAGTATTCACAGCGATTCACTTTTTTCACATTTTGTTATGTTACAGCCAGGGGTGTAGCGAGGGTGGCTCCGGTGGAGCGCAAGCTCCGGGCGCCAAAAAAGTTAGAGGGTGCGCTGCTCTAGAGTGTTGCGTAACGTGTATAAGGGGTACTACTGTGTGGTGTAATGTGAATAATGGACACTACACTGTGGAGTAATGTGAATTGGTACTATTCTGTGGCCACGTACTTTCCCAATGAAGCCATGCCCCTTCGGCATGCACTGACCCTATTTTAAACATGAGGGCACCCAAAGGACGGTTCTTCTCTAGCTCCACAAGGTCTAGAACCCCGCCCAAGGGACTGGCTGCCAACTTTCAGCCTGGGGGTCAGACTCAAGCAAGTGGCCCAGCTTTTCACAGGGAATGCAATGCAAAAATGGCCCTGTAACACTTAAATTACACTGGCTCGGTGGGCAGATGGCACCATGCCACCTTGCGCAGCCAGCCCCTGACTTAGGATTTTTAAATATTCTCTCTTTTCAAATGTAACATGCCACCACATGTTGGCTAGGCCCCAAATTCAGTACAGGGGAGGGGGGCACCAAAACATACCCTTGCTCCGGGCACCATGGCGCCTAGCTACACCTCTGGTTACAGCCTTATTCCAAAATGGAATAAATGTATTTTTCCCTCAAAATTCTACACATAGTATTCCATAATGGCAACGTGAAAAAAGTTTTTCTCAGAATGTCTGCTAATTTATTAAAAATATGAAACTGTATAAAGGGGAATAAAGAAATATATACAGTAAAAAGTGATAGGATGTTCAATCTTATAATAGAAGCGCGATGAAAATTATGCATATATGGGGTTATGTATTAAATTGCATTATATTATGCGATTTATAAATGACCATCAATTGGATGCACGTTTCTTATACAATCCGCGGTATTTATTAATCTGCAGCTTACCTAAAATCCCATATAATGTCTGTTTTTAAAATATACAAGTCTCATGCTGGTATGTGGACCACAAACTGTAAAAATAATTGTGATACATGGAAAAGAAATATCTAACATGAAGTTTGGCAACTCTATCACTGCGGTCTTGATGTATTCAAATGGTAATAATTATACTACATGTGCTTTTTTTTGTACTGGCTCAGGAAACTAGAGCAAATCCACTCAACAGACAGTAGTCAGTGATTCTGCATGTAAAACTGGCGTATCTGCAGACAATTACAACACTGAAATGACAGATCACGTTACTTTCCTTATGTGGGTAGAAAAAAATGATGGGATGTCCTTGGACCAACTGGTGGCGTATTTCCACACTTTGTATAAAAATCTTATTTCTAAATATATTTTCAGATACTTTGGGGCAGATGCAGGCTGTGCGGGAAATCCGGCGAGTATACACACATTTTTAAAGTGGTAATCATTTTCAAGGCAAAACCAGGTCAGTTTGGTCTTGTAAATTATTGTACCTTTGAAAATACTGGTATACTCGCAGGAATTCCCACACATACAGTAGCCTGCATCTCGCAGGCTACTACATAAACCCCTTAGTGTGATAAACATTAGTATGAAGAGAGGAGAGGCAATCATGACATCACCTGCCGGGATTCTGGCGGTCTCAATGCAGACACTGGAATCCCGACAGGTGGTAAAATGCTGCTGCCAGAATACCGGCGCCACAGGCTTTTCTCCCTCTGTGGGGACATCCCTTACAGCCAGTTGGAGCAGCTCAGTCGGAAGAATCAGCAGCAGGGCTGGTCACCTCATTGGGAGCTAGCCTGTGAGGCTGTGAGTTGAGAATTTTGAGTGACAGACAAAGTACTGTGGTGCTGCAGGCAGCTGCTATAAACAATTTATAAATTCTATATAAATGTTCTGTAATACATGCATCCATACATTACTATTAATGTTAGTATTAGATAGATAGATAGATAGATAGATAGATAGATAGATGATCACCCCCGAAGAGGTGTAGCCATGCCCACAACATTCTGTGACCACACCCCCTAGGTGTGGGAGTTGTTGTACTGGGGCCCAGAATTTCTCTTGGCAACCCTGGCAACAACCTGAGAATAACTGGGTCCAGCATGCGGTGAGAAAGGGGTTTTAGTAGCTGTGACATGGTTTGAAAATGTTTTCACTTTACCCTGATCAGACCCAGGATTTAGGGGGACATTTACTAAGCAGTGATATAAGTGGAGAAGTGAGCCAGTGGAGAAGTTGCCCATGTCAACCAATCAGCTGCTCTGTATACTGTTATAGTATGCAAATTATGTTACGTGAATGCTGATTGGTTGCCATGGGCAACTTACCCACTGGCTCACTTCTCCACTTTTATCACTGCTTAGTAAATGTCCCCCTTAGGTGTGAAAGGGGTATCAAGAGGAGCATGGTGTACACCACAACAAATAATCATGGGACTGATTACCTGTTATACAAACATAAGGAGCAGTGGCGGATTTTACCTAGGGGCTGAAGGGTTGCAACCCCCCCCCCCCCCTTCCCCCCCAGGAAAACCACCGTCTGCCACCTGCAGGGCCTGTCTAGCAGTGGCAGTAACTCCCCATAGGAAAGCCTCATGGCAAATCACAGCCAGACAGGTAGTTCCAGGAGGAGGTGTTATCTTCTCCTAGATTTGCCAGTCCACCTGCAATAGCAGAGACAGCGCTTTCCAAGGGAAGCCACCCCCTTGCTATAATATCAGCCCTATCTGTCTTCTATGGGCTGCAGTTGATGCAGTCGGTAGAAGCCAGTCTGTTTAGCAGTGCTGGGGTCAAGCCTCAACCCCAGGATTAAGCCCCATCATTACTGAGAGAGCTGATAGCTGATATCAGGAGAGGGCTGTAGACCCCCCTGGACACACAGGTAACAAGTCGCCGCTGATAAGGAGGTAAGAGGAAAGCAGAAGTGATGCAGCAGGGGAGGCACATGTGAGTGAAGTAGAGTAAAGGAAAAGTAATTTATGTCTGTGTTTGGAGGGGGGAAGTGAGAGGTTTACTAGTAAGTAAAATAAAACAAGCCCTAAACTTAATGGCTTTTTACACTGCTATTATTCAATGCACTGACCATGAGTAAAGCACATTAATATCTATGGTCACTGTGCTTGCCAATTCAAACCGAACTTAACCGCATTACAGAAACAAACTTAATGGGAATGTACAATTATACATAATTACCTGGGGAAAAACACTACTATACAATAATACACAGTAACACCACTACATACAGGGCAGTACGGATGGTGTAATGTTAGCATTACTGCCTTACAGCCCTGAGGTCATGGGTTTGATTCCACCTTGGCCCTAACTGTGTAGAGTTTGTATATTCTCCCCGTACTTGCGTAGGTTTTCTCCGGGTACTCCGGTTTCCTCCCACAATCCAAAAATATACTGGAAGGTTAATTGGCTCACAACAAAACCCTAGCGTGAATGTGTGTTTGAGTGCATGTGGTAGGGAATATAGATTGTAAGCTCCACTGGGGCAGGGACTAATGTGAATGGCCAAATATTTTCTGTAAAGCGCTGCGGAACTGCTAATACATGCAACGGATACCCTGGCTGCAGCTGACCTGCAACAGACCAGAGACATTCCTGAGTTTTCATCACCAAAAATGAACTTGGAGCGTACAATTGTTTGGGCAGAGAAAGCCTGGACTGAGTGGCCTTTGGTGACTTGATTTTCTAATTGAGAATGTCAGTAGGTAAGTAGCACGAGTGGGGTAGATTGTGGTGCATGAAAGGCACTAGCTCCAAATAGTAATGCAACAAATGGTCAGATCTGCCCCAATCCTGTGTGGAAACATGTGGAGAAGACAGAGAGGCTGCTGCTCTAATTTAAATTCATGTGTAAGCAGTAACAATTCTAAGCAGTTATTAAAGGACAGGAGAAGAACTACCGCAGCCTACCTGGCAGCCCAGGATACTGGAACATGAGTATGCTGCAATATTGTAGCAAGTGGGTGTGGAGCCACTATGGGGTGACATTACTCACCTGGAATTTATTGCCAAGCATGAGAAGAGAACCATCCTTGCCTAATGATAATAAATGTGTTTATGTGAACTTAGACCTTTAAGAACATAACTACCACACGCTGTATCATTTAGACCAGGGCTGGCCAAACCGGTCCTCGAGATCTACCAACAGTTCATGTTTTCCAGGCCTCCTGGAGACCTGTAGAATGGTCAGTTAGGAATGAATGCAGCACATCTTAATTAGTAATGACTACACCTGTGCACCAGATAGGTGGTCTGGAAAATGTGAACTGTTGGTAGATCTCGAGGACCGGTTTGGCCAGCCCTGATTTAGACACAGCATGGATCTTTGCCCAATTTATATTTGGAAGTATATTTGGCTGCGAATCTAATTCATGAAAGGAAGAGAAGAAGAGAAAAGACTACTCAGCAGATGTTCTCAAATCAAAACTTACAGCCTCTACTGCTTCGTTACCCTCTCTTATCTTTCCAGATTAAAATGATGGCTCCCCGAAGAAGACACCACTGCGTTATTACAACTAAAAGTCTTGAAGTGATTATTATATAAATACATAATGTAATGATGTTCTTTTATAGCAGCTGTGGCTAGAACTCGCTGGATATGATCACTACTGACCTCTGGAACAAGGATGTCAACATTTTTTCATGTCTGAGCTATAATTATATGTTCTGGCTCAGACACGATATAAAAAATATAAGATGCTGAGAGACACAAAATGAAATATATTGGAAAGGCTTAATGGCCTAAATACTGCAAACTTAAAATATAAACACAGTCTTTTTGTGTTTAAAGCTGTATCATCATAAAATCAGAATACAATTTGACCTTAAATAACCAAAAATACATGTAGCTTACATACAATTTCATGCAAAACAGATATTTGAACTTACAAATATACAACATAAATATATGGTAAATATGTGTACTGTATTTTCTTCACCTGTAAGAAGCTTAGGACAGGTGGGTAAATTCATGAATATTAGGGAAAGT
This sequence comes from Pseudophryne corroboree, assembly GCF_028390025.1. Lineage (NCBI taxonomy): Eukaryota > Metazoa > Chordata > Amphibia > Anura > Myobatrachidae > Pseudophryne > Pseudophryne corroboree. Next base: position 245,466,441 of record NC_086445.1, on the reverse strand, counting down.
AGTCAGATTGCAGCTTTTCTGTGTTGTTTTACAGGAAGGCAGAGTTTTTTTATTTGAATTAACTGATTTAGGGCCTTATTCAGCTTCAATTGCAGTTTTGCCAGGCCGCCCAGCATGCTAATGGTACCCAGTGATGCAATCGCAATTCAACTGCAATCTCATCGCTGATTTAGAGTACTGTCCATGCCTCCGCAGCCTGGCTGCAAAGGCAGTTGGCCCGCCGCCATGTTTCCAGCCACAGCGGCTGTGCGTGGGGCAGCACACTATTATATTTATTTAGCACCCCCCTTAACACTGTTATTAATCCTTTAGGTTTTTTAATTACACCGTCACTAGTGTATCACTTTTTGTATACAGATTTTGCGTTCCCTTTAATTAACACATACTAACACTTTACCTTCTCACATGTGTGCTGCCCTGGGGTGGCTGGCCTGTGCCGGTTTGTGGGGTTCTGCACCCCAGGCCCAGATATAGTATTAGGTTTAGGACCACCAGCATCAGAGGAGCCTTGTCGAGGCCTGGTGGCTTTGCCATATTTCTGCAGATATATGTAACGAAGACCTCTGGATTTCTATTATATGTAGGTTTTCAAGTCATGTTACCCATATAGTTTGGTGTGCTGGGGGACACCAGGGGTTAATCCCCATCCTGTCTCTTGCTTAGAATTACCCCTCCCTTTCAAGCACCTGAAGTATATTGTCAAATTGATATGAGCAACTTGCATTCTGTTTTGCTAGTATGAGAGGCATAGATGGGACCAGTGTTTGGAGGGCATGCTGGTTCCTACAGTGCCATATGGAGATCCCAGGGGTGGCTCCAGGTAAGTTAGCTCTCAATTCGGGTATATCTGTTAGGTGCCATTATCATGTGGCACTATATTTAGTATGACCCAGAAGGGCTATTATTATTATTATTATTATTAGTACTGGAGATGGGTCTGGGGTGCAGTTCCCCCTGATTGGAGTGGCTGGGCTGCTGTGGGGTAGCACACTATTATATTTATTTAGCACCCCCCTTAACACTGTTATTAATCCTTTAGGTTTTTTAATTACACCGTCACTAGTGTATCACTTTTTGTATACAGATTTTGCGTTCCCTTTAATTAACACATACTAACACTTTACCTTCTCACATGTGTGCAGCCCTGGGGTGGCTGGCCTGTGCCGGTTTGTGGGGTTCTGCACCCCAGGCCCAGATATAGTATTAGGTTTAGGACCACCAGCATCAGAGGAGCCTTGTCGAGGCCTGGTGGCTTTGCCATATTTCTGCAGATATATGTAACGAAGACCTCTGGATTTCTATTATATGTAGGTTTTCAAGTCATGTTACCCATATAGTTTGGTGTGCTGGGGGACACCAGGGGTTAATCCCCATCCTGTCTCTTGCTTAGAATTACCCCTCCCTTTCAAGCACCTGAAGTATATTGTCAAATTGGTATGAGCAACTTGCATTCTGTTTTAATGGTACCCAGTGATGCAATCGCAATTCAACTGCAATCTCATCGCTGATTTAGAGTACTGTCCATGCCTCCGCAGCCTGGCTGCAAAGGCAGTTGGCCCGCCGCCATGTTTCCAGCCACAGCGGCTGTGCGTGACCACCCCAAAAACGTGCCCCTTTTCCCAGCAGTGCTGCCCTGTCCACCCCGTGAATACCTCTGCTTGTCAATCAGGTAGAGGCCTTCGTATTATTGAGATGCGTTCGCATATCCCCGGCCCACGCACACGCAGTGTAGGTCCTGTGCGTGCATACCGACACGGAACCCAGGAAATTCGAACACATATCAGATGCGGTCAGTACTGAATAGGGCCCTTAGTTTCAATGAATCTAATGGTTTTATCTATATGGCACACAAGAAGAGTTTTTCATTTGCTAAGATAGCTGTTAAAAACAATGGGGCCTATTTATCAAGCTTTTTTCCCATAAAACTTATACATCTGAACTCTCTCTCTCCTCCCCCTCCCCCCCCCCCCCCCCCCCCCCCCCCCCCCCCCCCCCCCCACAAAAAAAACAAAAACTACAGGGCTAACGAGTGCTGCAACCCTGGTAACACATGAATCCTCAAACTTCTGAATTCTGTGTGTTAATTCCCATTGTCGGGTATTAAAAATAAGAATTTACTTACCGATAATTCTATTTCTCGTAGTCCGTAGTGGATGCTGGGGACTCCGTCAGGACCATGGGGAATAGCGGCTCCGCAGGAGACAGGGCACAAAAGTAAAAGCTTTAGGATCAGGTGGTGTGCACTGGCTCCTCCCCCTATGACCCTCCTCCAAGCCTCAGTTAGGATACTGTGCCCGGACGAGCGTACACAATAAGGAAGGAGTTTGAATCCCGGGTAAGACTCATACCAGCCACACCAATCACACTGTACAACCTGTGATCTGAACCCAGTTAACAGCATGATAACAGCGGAGCCTCTGAAAAGATGGCTCACAACAATAATAACCCGATTTTTGTAACAATAACTATGTACAAGTATTGCAGACAATCCGCACTTGGGATGGGCGCCCAGCATCCACTACGGACTACGAGAAATAGAATTATCGGTAAGTAAATTCTTATTTTCTCTGACGTCCTAAGTGGATGCTGGGGACTCCGTCAGGACCATGGGGATTATACCAAAGCTCCCAAACGGGCGGGAGAGTGCGGATGACTCTGCAGCACCGAGTGAGAGAACTCCAGGTCCTCCTCAGCCAGGGTGTGCCCCTGACCAAGTAGCAGCTCGGCAAAGTTGTAAAGCCGAGACCCCTCGGGCAGCCGCCCAAGATGAGCCCACCTTCCTTGTGGAATGGGCATTTACATATTTTGGCTGTGGCAGGCCTGCCACAGAATGTGCAAGCTGAATTGTACTACACATCCAACTAGCAATCGTCTGCTTAGAAGCAAGAGCACCCAGTTTGTTGGGTGCATACAGGATAACAGCAAGTCAGTTTTCCTGACTCCAGCCGTCCTGGAAACCTATATTTTCAGGGCCCTGACAACATCTAGCAACTTGGAGTCCTCCAAGTCCCTAGTAGCCGCAGGTACCACAATAAGCTGGTTCAGGTGAAACGCTGACACCACCTTAGGGAGAAACTGGGGACGAGTCCGCAGCTCTGCCCTGTCCGAATGGACAATCAGATATGGGCTTTTGTGAGACAAAGCCGCCAATTCTGACACTCGCCTGGCCGAGGCCAGGGCCAACATCATGGTCACTTTCCATGTGAGATATTTCAAATCCACAGATTTGAGCGGTTTAAACCAATGTGATTTGAGGAATCCCAGAACTACGTTGAGATCCCACAGTGCCACTGGAGGCACAAAAGGGGGTTGTATATGCAGTACTCCCTTGACAAACTTCTGGACTTCAGGAACTGAAGCCAATTCTTTCTGGAAGAAAATCGACAGGGCCGAAATTTGAACCTTAATGGACCCCAATTTGAGGCCCATAGACACTCCTGTTTGCAGGAAATGCAGGAATCGACCGAGTTGAAATTTCTTCGTGGGGCCTTCCTGGCCTCACACCACGCAACATATTTTCGCCACATGTGGTGATAATGTTGTGCGGTCACCTCCTTCCTGGCTTTGACCAGGGTAGGAATGACCTCTTCCGGAATGCCTTTTTCCCTTAGGATCCGGCGTTCAACCGCCATGCCGTCAAACGCAGCCGCGGTAAGTCTTGGAACAGACATGGTACTTGCTGAAGCAAGTCCCTTCTTAGCGGCAGAGGCCATGAGTCCTCTGTGAGCATCTCTTGAAGTTCCGGGTACCAAGTCCTTCTTGGCCAATCCGGAGCCACGAGTATAGTTCTTACTCCTCTACGTCTTATAATTCTCAGTACCTTAGGTATGAGAAGCAGAGGAGGGAACACATACACCGACTGGTACACCCACGGTGTTACCAGAACGTCCACAGCTATTGCCTGAGGGTCTCTTGACCTGGCGCAATACCTGTCCAGTTTTTTGTTCAGGCGGGACGCCATCATGTCCACCTTTGGTCTTTCCCAACGGTTCACAATCATGTGGAAGACTTCCCGATGAAGTCCCCACTCTCCCGGGTGGAGGTCGTGCTGAGGAAGTCTGCTTCCCAGTTGTCCACTCCCGGAATGAACACTGCTGACAGTGCTATCACATGATTTTCCGCCCAGCGAAGAATCCTTGCAGTTTCTGCCATTGTCCTCCTGCTTCTTGTGCCGCCCTGTCTGTTTACGTGGGCGACTGCCGTGATGTTGTCCCACTGGATCAATACCGGCTGACCTTGAAGCAGAGGTCTTGCTAAGCTTAGAGCATTGTAAATTGCTCTTAGCTCCAGTATATTTATGTGGAGAGAAGTCTCCAGACTTGATCACACTCCCTGGAAATTTTTTCCTTGTGTGACTGCTCCCCAGCCTTTCAGGCTGGCATCCGTGGTCACCAGGACCCAGTCCTGAATGCCGAATCTGTGGCCCTTTAGTAGATGAGCACTCTGCAGCCACCACAGAAGAGACACCCTTGTCCTTGGAGACAGGGTTATCCGCTGATGCATCTGAAGATGCGATCCGGACCATTTTTCCAGCAGATCCCACTGAAAAGTTCTTGCGTGAAATCTGCCGAATGGAATCGCTTCGTAAGAAGCCACCATTTTTCCCAGGACCCTTGTGCAATGATGCACTGACACTTTTCCTGGTTTTAGGAGGTTCCTGACTAGCTCGGATAACTCCCTGGCTTTCTCCTCCGGGAGAAACACCTTTTTCTGGACTGTGTCCAGAATCATCCCTAGGAACAGCAGACGTGTCGTCGGAGACAGCTGCGATTTTGGAATATTTAGAATCCACCCGTGCTGTCGTAGAACTACTTGAGATAGTGCTACTCCGACCTCCAACTGTTCTCTGGACCTTGCCCTTATCAGGAGATCGTCCAAGTAAGGGATAATTAAGACGCCTTTTCTTTGAAGAAGAATCATAATTTCGGCCATTACCTTGGTAAAGACCCGGGGTGCCGTGGACAATCCAAACGGCAGCGTCTGAAACTGATAGTGACAGTTTTGTACCACGAACCTGAGGTACCCTTGGTGAGAAGGGCAAATTGGGACATGGAGGTAAGCATCCTTGATGTCCAGGGACACCATATAGTCCCCTTCTTCCTGGTTCGCTATCACTGCTCTGAGTGACTCCATCTTGATTTGAACCTTTGTATGTAAGTGTTCAAATATTTCAGATTTAGAATAGGTCTCACCGAGCCATCTGGCTTCAGTACCACAATATAGTGTGGAATAATACCCCTTTCCTTGTTGTAGGAGGGGTACTTTGATTATCACCTGCTGGGAATACAGCTTGTGAATTGTTTCCAATACTGCCTCCCTGTCGGAGGGAGACGTTGGTAAAGCAAACTTCAGGAACCTGCGAGGGGGAGACGTCTCGAATTTCCAATCTGTACCCCTGGGATACTACTTGTAGGATCCAGGGGTCCACTTGCGAGTGAGCCCACTGCGTGCTGAAACTCTTGAGACGACCCCCCACCGCACCTGTTTGTACGGCCCCAGCGTCATGCTGAGGACTTGGCAGAAGCGGTGGAAGGCTTCTGTTCCTGGGAATGGGCTGCCTGCTGCAGTCTTCTTCCCTTACCTCTATCCCTGGGCAGATATGACTGGCCTTTTGCCCGCTTGCCCTTATGGGGACGAAAGGACTGAGGCTGAAAAGACGATGTCTTTTTCTGCTGAGATGTGACTTGGGGTAAAAAAGGTGGATTTTCCAGCTGTTGCCGTGGCCACCAGGTCCGATGGACCGACCCCAAATAACTCCTCCCTTTATACGGCAATACTTCCATGTGCCGTTTGGAATCTGCATCACCTGACCACTGTCGTGTCCATAAACATCTTCTGGCAGATATGGACATCGCACTTACTCTTGATGCCAGAGTGCAAATATCCCTCTGTGCATCTCGCATATATAGAAATGCATCCTTTAAATGCTCTATAGTCAATAAAATACTGTCCCTGTCAAGGGTATCAATATTTCCAGTCAGGGAATCCGACCAAGCCACCCCAGCGCTGCCCATCCAGGCTGAGGCGATCGCTGGTCGCAGTATAACACCAGTATGTGTGTATATACTTTTTAGGATATTTTCCAGCCTCCTATCAGTTGGCTCCTTGAGGGCGGCCGTATCTGGAGACGGTAACGCCACTTGTTTTGATAAGCGTGTGAGCGCCTTATCCACCCTAAGGGGTGTTTCCCAACGCGCCATAACTTCTGGCGGGAAAAGGGTATACCGCCAATAATTTTCTATCGGGGGAAACCCACGCATCATCACACACTTCATTTAATTTATCTGATTCAGGAAAAACCACATGTAGTTTTTTCACACTCCACATAATACCCTTTTTTGTGGTACTTGTAGTATCAGAAATATGTAACATCTCCTTCATTGCCCTTAACAAGTAACGTGTGGCCCTAAAGGAAAATACGTTTGTTTCTTCACCGTCGACACTGGAGTCAGTGTCCGTGTCTGTGTCGACCGACTGAGGTAAAAGGACGTTTTAACGCCCCTGACGGTGTTTGAGACGCCTGGACAGGTACTAATTGGTTTGCCGGCCGTCTCATGTCGTCAACCGACCTTGCAGCGTGTTGACATTATCACGTAATTCCTTAAATAAGCCATCCATTCCGGTGTCGACTCCCTAGAGAGTGACATCACCATTACAGGCAATTGCTCCGCCTCCTCACCATGGGGAGACAGAGGGAGAGTTTGCCAGCACACACCAAAAACGCTATAATTATACAGGGACAACCTTTATATAAGTGTTTTTCCCTTATAGCATTTTAATATATATAGTCATATCGCCAAATAAGTGCCCCCCCTCTCTGTTTTAACCCTGTTTCTGTAGTGCAGTGCAGGGGAGAGCCTGGGAGCCTTCCCACCAGCATTTCTGTGAGGGAAAATGGCGCTGTGTGCTGAGGAGAATAGGCCCCGCCCCCTTTTCGGCGGGCTTCTTCTCCCGTTTTTCTGAGACCTGGCAGGGGTTAAATACATCCATATAGCCCCCAGGGGCTATATGTGATGTATTTTTAGCCAGAATAAGGTACTATCATTGCTGCCCAGGGCGCCCCCCCCAGCGCCCTGCACCCTCAGTGACCGCTGCTATGAAGTGTGCTGACAACAATGGCGCACAGCTGCAGTGCTGTGCGCTACCTTATGAAGACTGAAAAGTCTTCTGCCGCCGGTTTCTGGACCTCTTCACTTTTTGGCATCTGCAAGGGGGTCGGCGGCGCGGCTCCGGGACGAACCCCAGGGTGAGACCTGTGTTCCGACTCCCTCTGGAGCTAATGGTGTCCAGTAGCCTAAGAAGCCAATCCATCCTGCACGCAGGTGAGTTCACTTCTCTCCCCTAAGTCCCTCGATGCAGTGAGCCTGTTGCCAGCAGGACTCACTGAAAATAAAAAAAACCTAACAAAACTTTTACTCTAAGCAGCTCTTTAGGAGAGCCACCTAGATTGCACCCTTCTCGGCCGGGCACAAAAATCTAACTGAGGCTTGGAGGAGGGTCATAGGGGGAGGAGCCAGTGCACACCACCTGATCCTAAAGCTTTTACTTTTGTGCCCTGTCTCCTGCGGAGCCGCTATTCCCCATGGTCCTGACGGAGTCCCCAGCATCCACTTAGGACGTCAGAGAAAAGGGGTTCAGGTGAAAAGGGGCCTGAAATTTAATAACCTAAGACAATAAAGCCCAAGACTACCATCCTCTTTCACCGCCATTAAATAACGAGGCTAACTGAACTCCGCCCTATGGGGGTAATTCAGAGATGATCGCAGCAGCAAATTTGTTAGCAGTTGGGCAAAACCATGTGTACTGCAGGTGTGGCAGATATAGCATTTGCAGAGAGAGTTAAGGTGGGTACACACTGATAGATATATCTGCCGATCAATTGTTCGGCAGATATATCTATAGACGGATCGGGCACACTGCCTGATCCGTCGAGGACTGACGTCATGAACTGGGCGGGCGTGCAGTTCAGCTGTCAATCACTGTCAGCTGCCGCAGCATGGCCATACACACACAGCGATGCGCCAATATATCGGTAGATATACTGGCCGTCGGCTGTGCTGCGGGGCTGACGCGATATGTCTGTGAACGACGGAGTTCACAGACATATCGCCCGTACACACTGGCCGACGGACCCGCGATATATCGGCCGTTCGAGAATATGGGTGGGTTATTTTTTGTTTCTGTGCAGGGTAAATACTGGCTGCTTTACTTTTACACTGCAATTTAGATTTCAGTTTAAACACACCCCGTCCAAATCTAACTCTCTCTGCACATGTTATATCTGCCAGAACTGCAGTGCACATGATTTTGCCCAACTGCTAACAAATTTGCTGCTGAGATCAACTCTGAATTAGGCCCTATGTACTAAGGGGGTCATTCTGACCTGATCACACGCTGCCGTTCATCGCAGCACAGCAATCAGGTCAGAAGTGCGCATACATGATTGACAGGCAGAGGCAGTCGCTGGGCAGGAGGGGGCGGCACAGCGGCACTTGGCCGCCGCTTTGTGGGCGCAGTCGGGCCAACACAGGCGTGGCCAGACCGTGCGGGGGGCGGGCCACAGCGGCTCCGTGACGTCACACGCAGGCGCTGCGACCATCACAACAACGAGTAACTCCCGGCCAGCACGCAGGAGCTGCGCTGGCCAGCAGCTACTCCTGATGTACAAAAGCATCGCCACTGTGCGATGATTTTGTACTTCTGTGACTGGGCAGGGACTGACATGCGGGGTGGGCTAGCCCTGTGCTGGGCGTCCCCCCGCATGTCAGGGAAGCTGATCATAGCTGTGCTAATTTTAGCACAGCTACGATCAACTCTGAATCACCCCCTAAGAGCTTAATGCAGGAGATTTCTGTTAGATCTGCAGAAATTCAAATTTCAATGTGGACTACGGTCTGATCCCTGTGTACAGCAAAGTATCTTCTTCTGGTGTAAACTGCTGTAAGTCTATGGAAGTTTACTCACGAGAGATAGATCTTCTGATTCCACTCTCGCAGTCCCCATCCGGAAGCAAAAAATGGACACTTTGGGCACGCGCAGTGTCAGGTTCCCCAAAGGAGTCTTATATAGACTTCTCCAAAATGCTGGGAAAAAACTCACAGGGACAGCGGTTACCACTACTGCTGTCCCTGGGGGTTAAGTTTAGTACATAGTGGAAACATGTTCATTCATATAAAAATATCCCTTGAGATACAGATTGTTAATATAAGTACATAGGCCCCCAAATGCAGTATTTAGATACAGGACAATTGTTAAGGCAAAAAATATTTTCAAAAAAAGTGCTTAATAGGAGGTCCTTATTATTTATCCTATATCGGTCACGCAAGTGATTAAACAGCTACTTATAAAAATGCTAAGATGGTTTTCAGATGGAATTGTATTTGCCAGCACAAGAGACACTCTAAGACCCCTTTCATACATCAGACACGGGAAATTGCAGTGTCGTGGGCTCGAGATGTCATGGACCTTAGTCCTGCGTTGTTTGCATTCAGACACCAAAATCCTGGAATGATGTGCGTTAACGTGCATAAAGGACGCATGATTAAAGGAATCCACAAAACATGACCTGTTGTTAGTACTCTAGACTAGACTATTTAAAAATTGGTATTTTCTTGTTGTCTCTCCCCTTTGATATACATCTGTTGATCTTGTTGGTATCATATTGCTATTTACTATGTTGCTGCATCCTGAATAATGATTTATTTTGTCTGATTGTCATGTTTTTCTTTTGGTACCTGTTTTGATTGGGGGTTGTACCTTTGCCGTGCTTCCAGTACATGAGTCATTTGTACACTGTTTTCATATTTTTGTACGTCTTACTTTGAGACACTGTCTATGTATGTGTCACAACTGAGGGCTGAGACTGACCTGGGGAAGCCTCAGGTGTAGGGGCTGGCGTGTAGGTGAACCGGGAAGGTAGAATTGGGTTCCTAGACATACAGAAGATCTAGCACCATCTGCCCAAAGGCGTGACCACAACAACAGAGTTATAAAAATAAAAGTCAGTTTATTGAACACACAGTATATACACCTTGGTTACGCAATGACTTTAACAGTAGATTTGCAGAGAGATATTACAATACAGTTCCTGGAAGCGCAGAGGTAATAAGTGCTGTGGCCTTGCAGAACAGTATGTTAAAGCCCTTGCCAAATCCGCAGCTGGTAAGTCCGTATACCACAGCTAACCGCTGAAGTGAGGAATGAGCTGGTACTGCCCAGCAGATGTTACACAGAGGCTGGGGTAAACACAGGTGCACAGAAGTTGAGATGGTACTTGGTAGAACTGCAGAGAATACCGGATAGAACCAGTGTGAACAAAAGGTGTGCTGAACTCACCGCTGAAGTTTAGAGTCCCATGGTGAGTATCGATGGAGACTGTGGTTCGATGTTGTGTGGTCACAGATGCAGAGTGATACAGGTTGAGTATCCCATATCCAAATATTCTGAAATACGGAATATTCTGAAATACGGAATTTTTTGGAGTGAGACTGAGATAGTGAAACCTTTGTTTTCTGTGGCTCAGTGTACTCAAACTGTGTTTAATACACAAAAGAATTAAAAAGATTGTATTAAATGACCTTCAGGCTGTTTGTATAAGGTATATATGAAGCATAAATGAATTGTGTAAATGTACACACACTTTGTTTAATTCACAAAGTTATTAAAAATATTGGCTAAAATGACCTTAAGGCTGTGTGTATAAGGTGTACATGAAACGTAAATGCATTCTGTGCTTAGACTTAGGTCCCATCACCATGATATCTCATTATGGTATGCAATTATTCCAAAATACGGAAAAATCCCATATCCAAAATACCTCTGGTCCCAAGCATTTTGGATATGGGATACTCAACCTGTATTGGAATACCGCTGGTAACGTAGAATGATACAGGAGACAATGTAGAACACCACTTGAAGGATGATAGTGACACAGGAGCACTGTAGACAGCTGGTAGCCAGTGATGAATTCACTATAGAGCATAGAGAGCGATGCTGCAGAGAATAGAAGCAGCTAACCGGGAGCAATGCTGGAACACTGCAGAAGTCAGGCTGCACCGCAGGATGGTAACTGGTGCAAGTCTCTTAGTGGAGCTGAATCACAGGAGCTGAAATACCTGGAGAAACAATGCTGTAGAATCCACAAACAGGAGAGACATATGTACAAGGTTAGAAAACCAAAGCACTGACGATCATCCAGCCCTAGAACAGGATATTTATACCAGCAGGTATTGGCTGGGTAATTAGTCAGAGTCCAGAGTACAGCGGATAGGCTGTAGAATAACATGTGATGGGAACAAACATGGCCGCGCCCATGTTTGAATCTGGAGGGAAAGTCTGTTTGTACATACATGTGGTAATTAGTAGTAATGGCGGCGGAGGCCGTGGAGGGCAGGAGACGCCATTCTTTAACACAAAGGAGTTTAACTGTAAAGCTGCCATGACAGTGCTGCTGGGATCACAGAGAAGAGACTTGAGGCAACGATATGCAGCACGCTGCCCGCAGACAGCGCAGGTGAAATCCAGGCTTGGAACGCTGGGCCAGTCTCAGGAGACACTTAGAAGGTAAATAGTGATGGCTAATTACCTGGATCGTGACAGTATGCAATTGTCAGTGCTTTTGTAATCTTCAAATATTAATAAAAATTGTTTTACAAAAAAAAAAAAAAAAAAATTGGTATTTTTCACCTAATTATTGTTTTGGGAGCAAAAACAAACTACATTCTTGAAGGATCAGTTGACTAAACCATAATGTTAAACAGGTTTTATTGTAATCTCCCTTTGTGGAAAAGGCCGCCCTTACTATCACAGCTCAGGTTAATCAGAATGGCTGGGGAATTCACTCTGCAGAGGCCAGTTAATCTGCGTTGGAAGACACAGACACTGGCCTCGGCACTCCCACAAAATGGAGGTAACACACCTCTGTTTTTGAAATCACTTTACATTGCTACCCCATCCCCATACGTGGCTTAGGAGGCACTGTGTCTGATGATGCAGGACCTTTTCTGCAGATGTGCATCGGAAATGTAAGCAAACCGTCGGGTGCACGCACATCTCTTGTTCAGCCCCTTGTAGATATATCGGTACACCTGCCTGTATGTATGGGCGATCAGCAGACCGACCCATATGCCATCCGCAGGAACCACCAACAAAAATGGGCCCTGCAGACACAGCGATACGTCGCCGAGCTGCCCGACCGCCGATACGGCAGACGGGCGACCCGGCGGCGGGGGGGGGGGGGTGCAGTGACTGGGGGAGTGAAGACACTCTGCTCCATAGCACTGCAGGCAAATATGGTCGAGATCGTCCATATTGGCCTGCATGCACAGGCGACGGGGCACCAGCGATGAACGAGCGCGGGGCCGCGCATCGTTCAGCGCTGGTGCCTCCACACTGACAGATATGAACGGTATCTCGTTCATTAATGAACGAGATCGTTCATATCTTGCAGTGTTATCGCCCAGTGTGTAGGGCGCATAACATCACTGCCGCTTCCTGTTGCATGTGGGGCAGCGGATTGGTAAGTGTATATGACCATATGTAATTCTTGAATAAACTTTGCAAATCGTTAGGTTGGTTGGCAGATCATCCGGATGGTCAAGTGTGTACCCAGCCTTACTTTTCTGGATAATATAATAGCTTACTAATATTAATATGTGTAGTAATCTTAAATGAATTGTAACAAATGAAGAAAAAACGTACATTTATTTTTTTTCTTTTTGCAAACCATGCGCATTTGATTAACAATAAGTCTAGAGTGATCAAATTAAGTTTTTGAACAGATGGATCACTAATCAGTGACATTAGCCAAAATAAAAAATGCAAAATACAAAATGCAGAGCTGCGCTATTTTTTGGCCCATAAACGGCACCCAAAAGCAAGACATCGAACTAATGGGGTCTATTTAGTAAGCCTTGGAGAGAGATAAAGTGGACGGAGATAAAGTACCAGCCATTTATAACGCAGATAAATAGGAGTTGGACATGCCATTCCTATTTCTAAATCTGTATGGGCATTCACAAGCTAGTCCCTGGACCGAGAGAGTGACTCCGATCCTGGATGACGGGAGTCCTAAAATCAAGGGGTGGCGACTACCTATTTCCACTTTATTACCAGTTAACTGAGCGAGAGAAATGAGTGAGTGTTGTGACAAGTAATCTATTAGACATTTCAAGTGCCCAAGCATACTGAGACATTGTACAGTGTAGATCAGACCAAGTGCATATAAGAGAGTATAAAACGAGTTTTATGGTAAGAACTTACCTTTGTTAAAACTGTTTCTGCGAGGTACACTGGGCTCCACAAGGAAAGACATAGGGGTGTAGAGTAGGATCTTGATCCGAGGCACCAACAGGCTCAAAAGCTTTGACTGTTCCCAGAATGCATAGCGCCGCCTCCTCTATAACCCCGCCTCCCTGCACAGGAGCTCAGTTTTTAGTTAACCAGCCCAATGCAGTAGCAGGAAAAGAGACGACAACGGTTAGTAGCCACATACACCACACTCTCACGACAGGAGAAGTGTCAGCGGCTAATGCCATACCAACAAAGAAGCTAAGTGCGTCAGGGTGGGCGCCTTGTGGAGCCCAGTGTACCTTGCAGAAAGAGTTTTAACAAAGGTAAGTTCTTACCATAAAACTCGTTTTCTGCTGCGGGGTACACTGGGCTTCACAAGGAAAGACATAGGGGATGTCCTAAAGCAGTTCCTTATGGGAGGGGACGCACTGTAGCGGGCACAAGAACCCGGCGTCCAAAGGAAGCATCCTGGGAAGCGGCAGTATCAAAGGCATAGAACCTTATGAACGTGTTCACTGAAGACCACGTAGCCGCCTTGCACAACTGTTCAAGGGTCGCACCACGGCGGGCCGCCCAAGAAGGTCCAACAGACCGAGTAGAATGGGCCGTAATGTGAGCAGGAGCTGACAGACCAGCCTTCACATAAGCATGTGCAATCACCATTCTAATCAATCTGGCCAAAGATTGCTTGTGAGCAGGCCAGCGCCGTTTGTGAAATCCAAACAGCACAATGAGAGAATCAGATTTCTAATAGAAGCAGTTCTCTTCACATAGATACGGAGAGCACGTACCACATCCAAAGACCGCTCTTTGGGAGACAGATCAGGAGAAACAAGTGCCGGAACCACGATCTCCTGGTTAAGGTGGAACGAAGAAACCACCTTAGGTAAATATCCGGGACGAGTCCTAAGAACCGCCCGGTCACAGTGAAATATCAGATATGGGGAACTACAAGACAAGGCACCCAAATCCGACACTCTTCTAGCTGAGGCAATAGCCAGCAGAAACACCACCTTAAGGGAAAGCCACTTAAGATCAGCTGAACCTACAGGTTCAAACGGAGGCTCTTGTAACGCCTCCAAAACCACCGACAAGTCCCAAGGAGCCACAGGCGGGACATAGGGAGGTTGGATATGCAACACACCCTGAGTAAAGGTATGCACATTAGGTAAGGTCGCAATCTTTCTCTGAAACCACACCGACAAGGCAGATATTTGAACCTTGAGGGAGGCCAGACGCAGGCCTAAGTCCAGGCCCTGCTGAAGAAAGGCCAACAACTTGGCTGTACTAAACTTGGAGGCGTCATAATCGTTAGATGCACACCAAACAAAGTAAGAATGCCAGACCCTATAGTAAATCCGAGCAGAAGCCGGTTTCCGGGCCCGCAACATAGTTTGAATGACCGCCTCAGAAAACTCTTTAGCCCTTAAGACGGAAGCTTCAAGAGCCACGCCGTCAAAGACAGCCAGGCTAGGTACTGGTAGACACAGGGGCCCTGAACGAGGAGGTCTGGGCGTTGTGGAAGTAGAAGTGGACGCTCCGACGATAGGCCCTGCAGGTCTGAGAACCAGTGCCGTCTGGGCCACGCTGGAGCTATGAGAAGCAGAATTCCTCTTTCTTGCTTGAACTTCCGAATTACCCTGGGCAGGAGTTACACCGGAGGGAACACGTACGGAAGTTGAAACCTCCACGGCACCGCCAGCGCATCCACGAATGCTACTTGAGGATCCCTCGTCCTTGCTCCGAAGACCGGAATCTTGTGATTGTGTCGAGACGCCATCAGATCTACGTCTGGAAGGCCCCACTTTTCCACTAGGAGTTGAAACACTTCTGGATGGAGGCCCCACTCTCCGGCGTGTATGTCCTGACGACTGAGAAAGTCCGCTTCCCAATTCAGGACTCCCAGAATAAATATTGCTGATATGGCCGGTAGATGGCGTTCCGCCCATGTAGAATCCGTGAGACTTCCTTCATTGCCAAACGGCTTCGAGTGCCGCCTTGATGATTTATGTAAGCCAATGTGGTGGCGTTGTCCGACTGTACTTGAACAGGACGGTTCTGAATTAAATGCTGGGCCAGGTTCAACGCATTAAAGATCGCCTGCAATTCCAGAATGTTGATCGAGAGGAGAGATTCCTCCTTGGTCCACCGACCCTGAAGGGAGTGTTGCTCCAGCACCGCTCCCCAACCTCTTAGACTGGCATCTGTCGTCAGCAGGACCCAGTCAGATATCCAGAAGGAACGGCCCTTGCACAATCGTTGGTCCTGGAGCCACCAGTGCAGCGACAGACGGACCTCCGGAGTCAATGAGATCATGTGAGACCTGATCCGGTGAGGCAGGCCGTCCCACTTGGCTAGAATCGGCCTCTGGAGGGGGCGAGAATGGAATTGAGCATACTCCACCATGTTGAATGCTGATACCATGAGGCCCAGCACCTGCATCGCCGAATGTATCGACACTTGCGGACAAGAAAGGAAGCAACGAATCCTGTCCTGAAGCTTCAGGACTTTCTCCTGAGACAAGAACAACCGCTGGTTGTGAGTGTCCAATAGTGCTCCCAGGTGCACCATGCTCTGAGCAGGTACCAGGGAGGATTTCTTCCAGTTGATGAGCCACCCGTGGGCTTGTAGAAACTGGACAGTCATATCCAGATGACGTAGGAGAAGTTCTGGGGAATTTGCCAGGATTAAC
The DNA here is from genome assembly GCF_028390025.1 of Pseudophryne corroboree. Classification (NCBI taxonomy): domain Eukaryota; kingdom Metazoa; phylum Chordata; class Amphibia; order Anura; family Myobatrachidae; genus Pseudophryne; species Pseudophryne corroboree. The sequence goes on along the minus strand of NC_086445.1, from coordinate 245,450,459 downwards.
AAGTCGTCCAGATACGGCAGTATCCTGACGCCTTGACGGCGGAGTACCACCGTCATCACCGCCATAACTTTGGTGAAGACTCGCGGAGCCGTAGTTAAACCAAAAGGTAACGCCCGAAACTGGTAATGGAGGTTGCCAATCGCAAACCTCAGGTATTGCTGATGTGACACTGCTATAGGAATATGCAGGTAAGCATCCTGTATGTCCAGGGAGACCATGTAGTTCCCAGGTTGCCTTTGTCTGGTCCAACGGGACGTCTGTCCGGCAAAATCGATGAGGGGGTCGGTTTTTGAAGGCTATGGCGTAACCTCGAGTGACGACTTCCCGTACCCAGGCATCTGAAGTGGTCTTCAACCATTCCTGGGTATACCCTAGAAGCCGGCCCCCCACCCTGGGATGCGGCAGGCTTATCGGTCTTGGAAGCTGGCCGACGGGCAGCCCAGGCTCTTTTGGGCTTTGGCTTACCAGGTTTGGAAGTGCGGGCCTGCTTGATGTACGCCTGACCTTTTGTTTTACCTGAAGGACGAAAGGAGCGAAAGGAAGTACCTTTAGCCTTCAACACAGAAGGAGCGGTACTTGGCAGACAGGCAGTTTTGGCAGTAGCTAGGTCAGCCACAATCTTATTTAAGTCCTCCCCAAACAGAATATCTCCCTTGAAAGGGAATACCTCCAGGGTTTTTCTAGAGTCCAGATCCACATACCAGGATCTCAGCCACAATATCCGGCCAGCCAGGACTGATGTAGTAGAGGCCTTGGCTGCCAGGATACCGGCATCAGAAGCCGCCTCTTTAATATAGTGAGAAGCTGTGACAATATATGACAAGTATTGTCTAGCATGGTCAGTAGAGATTTCAGCTTCTAACTCTAGGGCCCATGCTTCAATAGCCTCTGCAGCCCATGTTGCTGCAATAGTGGGCCTTTGTGCAGCACCCGTGAGGGTGTAAATCGCTTTCAGATAACCCTCCACATGTTGATCCGTAGGCTCTTTTAGAGACGTGACGGTAGTGACAGGTAGAGCTGAGGAAACCACCATCCTAGCCACATGTGAGTCCACTGGAGGAGGCGTCTCCCAATTTTTAGACAGCTCTGGCGCGAGGGGATAGCGAGCCAGCATCTTCTTTTGAGGCACAAATTTCTTACCCGGGTTTCCCCAGGGTTCCTGACGTATATCCACTAGGTGGTCAGAGTGAGGTACAACATGTTTAACCACCTTCTGACGCTTGAACCTATCTGGTTTCTTAGGAGGGCCGGATGGCTCTGGATCATCCGTAATCTGTAAAATTAACTTAATAGCCTCCAAAAGATCAGGAACATCCACATGTGAACTACCCTCCCTATCAGCAGTATCTGTGTCAGAATCTGTGGGGTCAGTGTAAGCGCCATCTTCATCAGACGAGGTGTCAGTGACAGCAGTGGATTGTGAGGAGATAAGAGCTCACTTAGAGAACCCCTTGGTCTTAGGCGAGCGAGAGTCAGACTTTTTATTAGTCAAGGACTGGTTCAACTTCTTCAATTGAGCAGATAAATTATCCGCCCACGGCGGGTTAGCTGCGGGGACCACATACGGTTGCACCGGCATAGGGGGTCCCATAGGGGGTGTTAGTTTAGCAACTAGCGTATGTAGAAGCGTGGAGAAAGTTATGTACCCCCATTGCCACAGTCCCACTGGGGGGCAAGGAGCCCCCAGAACCAGAGCCCACAGCTGCTGTGGTCTCCTCATAGTGATCTGTGGCGTCAGCAACACCGGCAGTGTGTTCAGCCCCAGAACCGTTACCTTCAGAAGCAGGTCATGATATAACTTGCAGCAGGGCCGGACTGGGACTAAAAATAGGCCCTGGCATTTTTGAAGCACACAGGCCCACCTCTGTGACCCCTCCCCTTACTATTCCTGACTCCTCCCACTTATTAGTCTATGCTCTTACAAATATAATTAATATTCTAACAACATACAAGCGTACATAATTTTCTATTAAAATACACACAACCTGTGGTTGAAGCGGAAATTTTTAAGTGGGGGTATGTAAATGTGAAGTTCGTAAATAAGCGCGCGCCGAAGGTGCGCGCGCTCCGGAAAAGGGGCGTGGCCACCCAAAAGGGGGCGTGTCCTCCAGTGTAGTTTATCACACCATACACCCCTTATACGCATTATGCACCACAATAGTAGGACCCCTTATACTATCTAGTACTGGTGCCTCTTTCACATTATACCACACAGTATGAGCCGAAATTCACATTATAGCACCCAGTATGAGCCGAAATTTACATTATATGCCCCCAATAGTGCAGTGCCAGATCCACAATTGCCCCCACAGTGCCAGGTATACAAATGCCCCCACAGTGCCAGGTATACAAATGCCCCCACAGTGCCAGGTATACAAATGCCCCCACAGTGCCAGGTATACAAATGCCCCCATAGTGCCAGGTATACAAATGCCCCCACAGTGCCAGGTAAACAATTGCCCCCACAGTGCCAGGTATACAAATGCCCCACAGTGCCAGCCAATTGCCCCCACAGTGCCAGGTATACAAATGCCCCCACAGTGCCAGGTAAACAATTGCCCCCACAGTGCCAGGTATACAATTGCCCCCACAGTGCCAGATATACAATTGTCCCCACAGCAGCCAGTGCTGCAGCTACTTACCGCTGCTGCACTGCTACTGCTGCTGCTGCTGCTGCTGCTCCTCCAGGCTGTGAGGGACGGGGGTGAATCAGGAGCAGAGCGCCCGCCAGCGCGGCTGTGTCTGGTGCTGCGGCGGCTTCGTTCAAACCAGCCGCCGGTTCGTGAGCCAATCAGAGCTCGCGGACCAGCGGCTTCTGATTGGCTGCCGGTCCGCGAGGTCTGATTGGCTCACGAACCGGCGGCTGGTTTGAACGAAGCCGCCGCAGCACCAGACACAGCCGCGCTGGCGGGCGCTCTGCTCTCCTCTCCTGACAGCTGAGACATGCTGCCGCCGGACTGAGCGGCAGCGTGTCTCAGTGACCGCTGGACCGGCCCAAGTGGCCATCGGCCCTTCTGGCATTTGCCAGAAGTGCCAGATGGCCAGTCCGGCCCTGAATTGCAGTATCAAGTAACACAGTACAAATGTCAGCAGCACAATACCTCTTGCCCAAACCTCTGCGCAGTGTAGTCAGCACAAGCAGATATACGTATTAAAGTATATCTTGTGAAAATCCTATATAAATATAAAACCTGACGCACCAAGCCCCCTCAGGTTATAGAATATAGGGATAGCAAGTTGAGTGAGAGACACGAAATGGAAACCACTCAGCAAGCTAAAGCACACACATATAGTCACAGTTTGTACAATGCAGAGTTATTACTAACAATAATACTGCACTGGACTAGCTTATTATATAGCTATGTAGTCAATAGATATAACACTGCACAGTAAGAACTGGATGTATATCACAGGGTACTTGTACCAGAGAACCCTGACTAAATGCACTCTTTCTTAACTAACACTGTCTAATTGACATGTAGAATACTTAAGTGTCATGTAAAGTCACAGCACTGACAACCAGGCGACTTTACAGCGGAGGATTTGCCCAAGCAGTTCCAGGAACAGTGTAGCTGAGAGAAATGGTGCCCAGACACTGACAGGGAGTGAGGGAGAGACAGATATGCAGCTCCGGGGCGGGGACATTTGCTGGAAATGGCACCCTGGGGCTGGGGGAGGGGCTCCAGGTCTAAGCCTTATCCCCTCTGCTGGCAAAACCACCAGGTACTGCGGGCAACACATAAAAAGGTTTTAAGGGAAAACCTGACCTGCACCCATGCCCTTGTTATCTAGTGGGATCGCCTGTACTGCCACAGTGTCCACTGCCAGCGCGCGCGGCCCGCCTCCCACCGACCGCGCCGGATCGCGATAAAGCACGGGTCCCGCAAGCGGGACCCACTCACCACCTCCCGAAGCGTGGCCACGCGATCCCGGAGAGCCCCCGTCGTGTGTGCCTGACCAGAAGAAAACCGGAGCCTCCTGCTGTAGTTACCCGGCAACCAGGGCTCGGGAGTGTACAGCGCCGCTGGGGAGAGATGCAGCTGCATCAGTGAATGTCACTAGACATGTACACACTGCCACAGCCCTTGAAGTCTTCACTTTTCTTCAAAAAAGTTTTTTTTAGGGCTGCCCAGAGCAGCCCCTCTGTTATGTGCCTGCTATCTGCGGCACCAACTACAAAACTGAGCTCCTGTGCAGGGAGGCGGGGTTATAGAGGAGGCGGCGCTATGCATTCTGGGAACAGTCAAAGCTTTTGAGCCTGTTGGTGCCTCGGATAAAGATCCTACTCTACACCCCTATGTCTTTCCTTGTGGAGCCCAGTCTACCCCGCAGCAGAAAACTGCTTATTTCTTCTTGAGACATTGTTTGCATAAGGCCATAACTGTTCCATACCTCCCAACTGTCCCGATTTTCACGGTACAGTCCCGTTTTTTTGGGACTGTCCCGCTGTCCCACCCATGGGCCGCAGTGTCCCGCGGTGGGATGGGCTGGGGGGCAGTTAGGAAGCTCCTGCAATCGCTGCCCTGCTTAGAAGAGCAGTGGCAAATAGACGCTGTGCGCATAGTATCTATTCAGTGGTGACAGGAGGAGAGGGGGCATGCCAGCAGCTCAGAGCGCTGGGCATGCCCCCTCAGTGATGAAAACGGGGGCGTGGCTCGCGAGCACGGGCCCTCCCCTGTAGCCACACCCCCTTTTCTACAGACCACGACCCATTTTCGGGCGGGCGCACGCACGCATATGTCCCTCCTCCCCATGGACAAAAGTTGGGAGGGGTGCTGTTCAGTGATAACACATGTGCACCAGCACTTAAGGAACCCACCAACAGATCAAGCTTGCAACAAGATCATATATTGTGTTTATTGATACATGGTCTAATCACTTTATTATAGAGATGGGCGGGTTCAGATTTACTCGGTTCTTTACGCCAGAATTATCGCCATTTTTTATTTTCTGGATTTTTCTTAGTGGCTAACCAAAACACGTGACGTCCGATAGCCAATAAGGAGATTCGGGTAAATCCAAGTAAAACCGAACCCACTCATCTCTTCTTTATTATGACCACCAGCTAATAGCCAGAGTCACTGCCTTTTACTCGGATCTCAAAACAGCATCTTATTGGCTCTGAATCATGTGTTTTGGTTAGCTAATAAGAATAATCCGGATAAAGCCAGACTCGCGTTAATTCTAGCGCTAAGAACGGAGTAAATCCGAACCTGCACATCTCTACATTTTAGACACATGTCTTGTAGCCCCCTGGTTCATACTGACGGCGAGCTGGTCCACTGTAGCGTGTCGGTAGCCTCACGCACCTTCATAGCCGACGTTCACCCCTCACATCAATGGCACATGGTGCTCCGCAGTTTCCACATTGTTTATTCACTGTGGTGCGATTTGTCCAGTCATGATTCACTTTAATCACAGCAGCACGTGAACAGTTCACAGACTGCGCTGTCTCAGAAATACTGACACCCTTGGCCCGAAATCTGATAATCATCCCTTTTTGCAACTCAGAGGAATCGCCCCTTTTACCCATGACAGCAATAAGTTATATGTGTGCAGACAGCCTATCACACACATTATAAACCCACCAAGCAGGCACGCGAAACGTGACGTACTTCATGGGCTACGTGCTACCGACGTCAAATGTAGACTGGACAGTGTATAATTGCATCTGTGAGTGAAGGAGTGTGCCTGACTGCGTTATTGCTACATTCATTTCGGAGCAGAAAAACATTGGAGTGAAGGGAAATTTAGTTTAATTAGTGTGAATATTCCATTTGAGGTTAAAGGGCTAATTTAGATTGTGTGATTCAATTGGAATTTTTGCTGAAAACATGCGGGTTCATGCACAGCGCCCGTCCTGCGCATGTGCCCGCATTTTCTGCGGGGGTCCGCAGATAATGCGATCGCCTGTGCCTGCCAATCAGGGGGGCCAGGGAGGAGACGGAGCGTTGCGGAACGACCCGAACGGTGGGCGGCGCGGCGCGAACCGGGGGGGGCATGTTGGTGGCATAGTCGCGGCGGCTGCGCGACATCACAGGCAGCCGCCGCGACAGGTAAGGTGGCACTGGGACTCCTGCGGCCGCAGCTAAGCTGTACCGGCAGGAGTCATCCTTAGTTTTTGCTGACAAGCAGAAATTGCGAAGCTATTGCAATTTCTGTTTGTTGAAGGGGGGGGGGGGGGGGGGGGGGAGGCGCCGGTCAGCATGTTGGGCGGCCCCGCCCAGCGCTGGGCGGCCCCCTGCATGCTAGGAGAAGGATAGCAAATTCTGACGATTAGCAGAATTTGCTATCCTTGCTTAATTAGCCCCTAAATGCTATAGGTCTATAATCTTGCTTATAGTTACTTGAATTGTGTTTCTAATTTTGCCTTCTAATATTGTACTATTACTACTGCTTTAAATTTACATACCTACCATCAATGCCATTATGTAAAGACCTATGCCAGAATTGTTTATCTTCTATTTTGTACCAATCATCGGCATTTGATAATAAACCCTATTTTGACATTTGTCCATGTTTCTGTCATATCTATTGCCTATATTATCCTATTTTGATTTCTACTGTTTTCGAACTCTAATTTCCAGTAATTATGTGCAGTTCTAGAACTACAATTCTACTATTTATGCTGCTAGCATTTGCTATCTTTTTATATTCAGAAAATTGCCACCATTTCTCTTATATTTACTAAAAAAATAAATATATTGTAGTTTTGGCAACAAAAGCTGTGTGGTTTTATACTGGGTGAGTATAAAAGGTTAGTGGTGAATCGATCTCTGGTGGACGGAAGACCCTGTGACCATACAGATCCAGGTGGAAGCAATGCCAGAAGTTAAGTGAGTGACATAAGAAAATTATTGGTAAGTGGGCACGCCCTGTACACGACCTCCCTCAAAGGCGTGTACCAAAGGGGTGCTACATTTATAGAAAATCTTACCAGGTAAGAGGCATTCTGTAAATTCTAATTGTTTCCCGTGTCAGTGCCTAAAGGGTTAATGGAAGTGTGAAGGCACTGGCAGGGTAACTATAATGTTATTCCCGATGCAGTGTCTCTATTGGCTCACTCTCAATCACAGGCAGAGCATCAAGGGTCAGGGGAGTGTGTGCTGAGTCCTGATTGGAGGGAAGTATTACCTCTGTAGCTGTAAGCAAGGTGTGCTTAGAACTGCACAAATGACTGCACACATAGTTGCTGATTCAGACCTATATGCTGCTGCGCGCACACACGCAGCGGCCGCGTCTAGGTGGTCTGCGCACTTGCACTGGCTGTTGTGCACATGCGCGACCTTACACATTGCAACTGCAGAGTGATTTACAATGGTGGTCTCGGTGAGGGGGCATCGTTCCGGCATTGGGGGGACGTCCCAAACAAGGGGTGGGCCAGGACTGCTTTCGGGGCGGCTGCGAGACATCACACGCACCCGCTCTGAATAAAAAATAAAAAAACGGCACATCGCCTGACAGCGCAGCCAGGCTGCACTGCCAGGGGTCAACCTCAGTTCTGATGCGTCCATAATCTAATTGCGGACGCATCAAGAGGCAGCCTCACACATGCTGGGCGGCCCCCAGCATGTGAGGAGATGAACGTAGATCTGTGTGCGTATACAGCGATCTGCGTTCATCTCTGAATAAGGAACATTGGCCCTCATTCCGAGTTGATCGGTCGCAAGGCGAATTTAGCAGAGTTACACACGCTAAGCCGCCGCCTACTGGGAGTGTATCTTAGCATCTTAAAATTGCGACCGATGTATTCGCAATATTGCGATCACAAACTACTTAGCAGTTTTAGAGTAGCTCCACACTTACTCTGCCTGTGCGATCAGTTCAGTGCTTGTCGTTCCTGGTTTGACGTCACAAACACACCCAGCGTTCGCCCAACCACTCCCCCGTTTCTCCGGCCACTCCTGCGTTTTTTCCGGAAACGGTAGCGTTTTCAGCCACACGCCCATAAAACGCCGTGTTTCCGCCCAGTAACACCCATTTCCTGTCAATCACATTACGATCGCCGGAGCGAGGAAAAAGCCGTGAGTAAAAATACTATCTTCATTGTTAAATTACTTGGCGCAGTCGCAGTGCGAATATTGCGCATGCGTACTAAGCGGATTTTCATTGCGATGCGATGAAAAATACCGAACGAACGACTCGGAATGAGGGCCATTGTGTAGAACTGCACATTATATTATCCCCTGCTTTCAGATCGTCTTTTATTTTCTACAGAAAATCCTATGACCTAATGGCTGCTACATTCAATGTTGCTGTAATCACAGTTGTTATTCATTTAGTGTATTGTGGTCTGATATTGCACTTTTCACCATTTCAATTATTTACTGTTGTTTAATTGGTTTCCTCTCTCTCCTTTAGCACTTCATGACTAATGTCAGCGGCTCTGGTATAAAATTAGGACAAAGGAGGTGGATTCTGCAGTAATTTTTCTTTCTCTGCTCAGTAATGGACTACCAACATTATTTCATTTAACTAATTAGTCACTAGACAGTAATAAAAGCCTGGCTAGTACGCGGTTTGCTCTGCTAGAGGCTGGGCTCTGTCGCTCCGTTGCTTCTCCTTGATGTATGCCAGTGTTCTCTCTGAAACAATAAGAAGCACGAAGGGGGGAATTCAACTGCCGGTGAATCCATTCGCCCGGCCGAATCAGAGCGGCAATAGCCACATTGTATGGCAGCCCAATCTCACACAGAAATGTTTGCTACCCCATAGGGTAGCAAGTACTTTTATGCAAATGTGGCATTCGGTCAGCTGGGTGAAGGGTGCAAAATGCGGTACCACAGCCGGCATTTAAAAACTACGGCAACAGCAATTTGCACCCTTTGTCCGGAACTGAATTCCCCCCTAAGACTACTAACATGAAGCAGAAGATCAGCTGGTGGCAAATTAATAACATCTACCACACAAACAACTGAACATGAATTAGATTTAGCATATCCCTGAGTACATGTGGAATCCCCAGGTGAGTCTTAATAGATAGTGGGTGGACTTCCTGGTTCCTAGTTTTCATGGAGCAGTGTGCAGAGGCACTACTGCACTGTGATTCGGTTTAGAAAGCCTTCTATCACTGGGGTTGGGTTTGGGTTCCTGACAGTCAGGATGCAGACGGTCAGAATCCAGACACATTTTGGTAAGTAGGCTAACCCTTCCCCTTACTCTTCCCCTACCTGCTGCCTAACCCTAACAGTCTTCTTCTGCAGCCCAGCCGTTACCTTTCCCCTCATACTTCCGTCCAAGATTGTGATTTTGCTATTTATTTTACCATTTTTGTTTTCTAGATTAAGCTTTTATGACTATGTCCGTGGTTACCAAACTCGATCCCTAAGGCACCCTAACAGTCCAGGTTTCAAGGATATCAATGGCTGAGTATAGATGGTTAAATCAAAATAATTGAGGTACTAATTAAGTCGTCTGTGCTATGCTTAGTTATCCTTAAAACCTGGACCGTTAGGGTGCCTAGATGACAACTTCTGGATTATGTAAATAATTTAATAATGGTTAATTAGACAATAAGTCACATATCTTTCCAGGGATTCAGCTGATTGCTTAATGAGTGAGTAGAAAGACATCTCTGCTATTCCACATATGGCAATATTTTGTTAATTAGCTAGTATGTAAGTGTGTGCATGTACATGTTTAAGGCAGACTAGATGGGCCTTCTTATCTGCCATCAAATTCTATGGTTCTATGACATGGTAGCTGTAAAACCAGAATTAAGGAATTACTGTGACTTAAGGTACCCCCTCCTACACTCTCGCACCCATAAATCCACAAGACTGGATGCACGGACATCACTGAAAGGAAAGACCTAAAAGTGGTTACAGCCCCAATTCATATTCAATTAGGAAGGCAGCTAGGGGTTGTGTAGTTAACACTACAGGAACCAAACTAAGATGAGCATGACTTCTGTCCAATCAGGAGGCCCATTTATCATGTAAAGATTTCACTGGTGCATTTGCCTCCTTTACCGGCTATAAGTGCCAACAGTGTGCGTCTGGAAACTGGAAGTGCATAAGTTACCAGTGTAGTATGCAGGGCCGGATAAAGGGCCGCATGGGTCTGGGGCTGCAGATATTCAAGGGCCTATTGTGAGATTCGGGGAGGTGTGACAATTGCTGTGTGGGTGTGGCCAGAGCAATATGGGCATGTACACCCCTACAATATAAGCCCCAATGTATCCCTAATTATGTAAAAATATAAATATTGCATCATTTGTGAGAAAAAGAGAAATATCTTAATAATTATGATTTATGGTCAAATATGTGGCCAGCTGATGGCTGGTCATCATCATGCTGCCATGATGATGGGCCTATTTTTATGTGGAGGCCTGGAGCTGGAGCTCCATCTGCCCCATTGTTAATTTGGCCCTGGTAGTATGAACCACACCAGTCTAAAAACAAGGCCAAAAATAGCACAGGTTATCAAAAGGCAGACTAGTTATGAAATTAACCGTCTGTCACTCAGTATATTGAACAGTATGTCGCTATAACTCAAGGTACTCATATTCATATCTTGCAGCTGGGCTAAGTGCCATTCCCTGATGTGAATGAATGGACAATATCTGCTGAGCCAACAAGTTCAAATATGAATAATACTGCTAGGCTGCACCACTGTTAAATGCTGGGAAAATATTGTACTGACAAAACTGCCCACAGGCTAATTTTCAAAGAATATCATAACAAATGATGGAAAAAAGTAATATAAAATTAATTTTACATTTCTGCCAAAATACAATGTCACCGCTTTTTGCTTTACTATTACTGAATAACACACCTATACTCCTTTCACACCGCACAAATAACCCGGTATATTGCCAGGTCGACGCAGGTCAATGTGCGGTTCGCCTTACCTGGTAATTCAACCTGGGAATAAAGCAGGGTTATTCCCAGGTTATTACCGGGTCAGGTGCGATGTGAACGGGTTACCGGGGTCGATGCGATCCGGGACCCGTTCACGCTATGGAGGAGGCAGCATGAAGATGATCTCATCTCCAAGCGCCACATTTGCTCCCGCCCCCCCATGATGCCAGCGCTGCCTCCTATGGCAACACGACCCTGAATATTGTCGGGTCGCGTTGCCAGTCTGAAAGGGGTCTTATGATGGGTCGTAACCTGGAAGGACCCGTGTACAATTCCCGGGTGCGACCCGTGTTTGTGGTGTGAAAGCGGTATTATTCTGTTTGTCTAGAGCAGCACTGTATAAGTGATCTCTATCATATGCAATGTAAAGCTAAACCTAGATCATGCGTGTCATTTACAGCCATATTCACTCATATGAATAGGAAAATAAATGACAAGTTGATCTATGGTTGATGTACACTGCTCGGGATCCGGTCTCTAGGTCGACTAACTAGGTTGACACTATCTAGGTCGACCACTATTGGTCGACAGTAACCAGGTCGACAGGGTTTCTAGGTCGACATGTTCTAGGTCGACAGGTCAAAAGGTCGACATGAGTTTTTCACGGTTTTTTTTTTTACCTTTTCATACTTAACGATCCACGTGGACTACGATTGGAACGGTAATCTGTGCCAAGCGAAGCGGTAGCGGAGTGCGGCACCTTGCCAGAAGCATGGCAAGTGAAGCGAGCCATGCAAGGGGACACTATGCACTAATTGGGGTTCCCGGTCAATCTATGAAGAAAACAACACAAAACCCCCCATAAAAAACTCATGTCGACCTGTCGACCTAGAGACCATGTCGACCTAGAGACCCTGTCGACCTAGTTACTGTCGACCTAGTTACTATCTACCTTCCATACCACACCCAAACTGCTCAACTCATAAAAATGTGCTGAAATTGGTGATGATACATTACACAGTGCTAATTAAGGACAAACGTTTGCAGGTTACATTGATTCTGCTATCACTGATATTAGCTTTATGATGGATGGTGAGCTGTCAGTTGTGTAACAGGACGTGCAGCATACTGCAATCACATAAAGGTATGAATGCCCTGACAGACAGCTTTGTTATTCAAACAATTTTAGAGAAGACTCTAGTTAGATCTGGGAAACATTGTATCTCTGTGGGACAGGAATTATCTGACTGGATTTACAACCATAGGCGTGCGCAGCACATTTTATTAGGTGGTGCACCGTCGGAGGGATGTGTCTAGCACCGCCTTTTGGGCGTGTCTAGCACCATCTATTGACGCAATATAAAATATCCACCCTTGTACCAGTCCTAATAAAGCAGATACATTGTCAGATGTTGTGGTGTGCACCAAACAAACACCCCTGATAGCACTCACTGCAATTACACTGCTCCTCCTCAGCCTGGTCTGGCTCCCCCTCTCTTTCCTCTGCAAGCTGCAGCAGTTTACTTACAAGTCAGTCACTCACTGACAGTCGCAGACTAGTACTGCTGCTGCTGGAAAAATGAGTGACGTGTCAATGTTGCTGCCGACCGCCTTCTAGTATTGAATTTGTCTTCCTAAGAGGAACGCTGGCTGCATGCTGATCCTCATCAGTGGCTGGCGTTGGCATAGCATAGAAGGAGAGAGGTGGGGGTGTGGCGGGTGGGCATGCGAGCAGCATGACGTAATCACATCACGCTGGTTTTATACATGGAGGTGGAGCCAGGAGTTTGAAAGCCAGTGGCAGTGGCACCCTTGATTAACTCAGGCGCCCAGTCAGAAATGCAGTCCTGACAGGGTGCAGCGCAGAGGGGACAGTAATCAGCTTGCTTGGCGATCGCTGCATCAGGCATGTGAGATCGGGGTGCCAGACATTAGGGGGTGCTTGTGCGCACCAGGCACCCCCCCTGCGCACACCTATGTTTACAACATATTACTAGTTGTCATAGATCAATGTATGTTTATATCTCCCAAAGGCTTATTGTGTAATCAGTAACGGACTATTGATTGGCTCCCCCATATATGTAGTTAAGAGAGATAATGTATTCATTTGTTTTACCAGCCTTCTTTGAATGTTAATAGGTTACACTAGTACCTGGCCATTATGTCACTGAATGGGCCGGATGTATTGGAATGCGAGAGAGCTGGAGCACCGAGACTCCGCCCAACTCGTATGTTTTTTTAAAGCAGCAAATGTTTACAAGGCAAACCAGGTTGGTTTTACCTTGAAAACATTTACTGCTTTAAAATTTTTTATAAGTTCATCCAGAGTATCGGAGCTCCAGCCGTCTCGTATTTCACTACAACCGGCCCAATGTAAAACTTTTAAAAGACTGAGTTCAATTCATATGGATTAAAGGTTATATAAAACATATATATGTGTACATATATATATATATTTTTTTTTTAACAATAGTTTTTATTGGTTTTCAACAAGAAATAAAGATGGTACAGAAAAATAAAAATAGGGGAAACGGAAAAATAGGGAGTTTACAAAGAGAGGGCTGAAGCCCAAATAGGTTTTACACAACAAATTAAATGAAAACATGAGACTGAAAGACAAGCGCTGGTCACAAATACGTCATACATCGGATCTAGGAGAACGCAAAACACTGAGATCAATAGCCTTGCTCCTGTCTATATTCACTCCATGTAAACCATACATGTGAGTAGAGGCTACAGGCCAGTACTGACGGGAGAGATGTGTGCTGAGACATCTTAACACAGACCACTAAGCACACATCTCTCCCCCCGCTCAGCACAGCGCGATGTGTGCTGAGCGAGGGGGGCGGCGCTCATTTCACCCAGCGGGTGAAATGAGCGATGTGCTAGATCTAGGCCAATCTAGCACCTGCAATAGCGCCGCACAGGCCGCGCATCGCTATTGCTGTGGGGGGTACAAACGGAGAGATCAGTGCTTAAGTTCTAAGCAATCTAGTCAGATTGCTAAAGGTGTGTACACATGGTGAGATTCGGGCTAACCTTGATTCTCACTAAGCGATAGGGGGTAGCTTGGTATCGCAAGCACATAATGACTGTGCTTGCGATACTGACTATGTGCGATTTTGGCTAAGTGTTAATTTTTACTATCTTTTCGACGAGATAGTCAAAATTGACTTGCCTGCACAGTCTATCTAGGCTTATGATGCCGACCGCGCGTGACTTTCACCTTGCGATCTGCACTAACTTTTCTTACGATTTTGACTATTAAGTCAAAATCGTAAGAAAAAGTCTCACCGTGTGTACACACCATTAGAATTTAAGCACTGATCTCTCCGTGTGTACCCAGAAGAAGAGTGCTAACAATCTGCAGTTTGAAATGTTTCTGAACTTTGTTCTCAATTGTTATAATTCTGGGTGCAGAAGCGGTTCTCCAAAAGTTGGGCAATAGTAGCTTTAGTGGGCACTAAAATGTGGCCCATAAGGTATATATCCCCTTGTGACAAAATGTAATAAACTTTGATATCTGCATTGGGAAGGGTGGTTCATCAGATAACAACCATTTACTACTTATCTCAACACACATTTTTCTCCTGCTGTTGGGAGTTTATAACACTATTGTTTGTGTCTGATCATTCTATTCCTACGAGGATTAAAATGTATGCTTAGGTTTCTCTATATCCTTCAGATGTCAGATAATTGTGTTGTATTTCATGCAGTATTTATTAAACGGACTGCATGTTGTAGTGATTATGTTTAAGATCTAATTTTTAAGGGGGGTACACACGGAGAGAACCGTGCTTAATTTCTATGCAATCTGACTAGAAATTAAGTACGGATCTCTCTGTGTGTATGCCCTATAGCGATAGCGATGTGCGGCCCCGAGCATCGCTATCGCCGGTTCTAGATTGGCCTGCATGCAGGCACAATCTAGTAGAACGCTCCCCCCCCCCTCACTCAGCACACATCTCCCGGTGTGTACCCCCATTAAGAATGAAGATTTTTCTTTGTTTTAAATCTAAATTAATAACATATTAAGTTGTCAAGTACTATATCATTTCAGCAATATCCAGGTCTGGAAGCAATATCCAGTCTGGCTGAGAGGAGAGGAGGAGACGCTGAGGCTGAGAGGAGGACACGCAGACGACCCGGAACCGGAAGTGACGTGAGCCGGTTGCCGGGCGCCAGGAGCACGATCAGGACACGCTTGTGCAGATCGGAGGAGCATCAGCGCTAAGAGCCGATCGGAAGGGCTCTCGCGCTGAACCCAGGGGGTACTGTGGGAGCTTAGGTTTGTGTGCGGGTGTGTGAGCCAGGGGCCAAGTGGAGCATGCGGCAAGAGATTGTGCTGCTGCTCTGTGTGTTTCTGTGCATGTGAGCCAGGGACAAACAGGAGCAGGGGAGTGTGCTGCTCCTGCTCCGTGTGTATGTGTGTGTGAGCCAGGGTCTGAGCAGAGAGGGTGCTGCTCCGAGAGTGAGTGTGAGCCGGGGACTGAGCCGAACAGGCTGCAGGTGAGGTTGAGGGTGTGAAACAGGTTAGAGTGCAGCTACTGCTGTCCTATGTGTGTGTGAGTACTTGAAAATAAAAAGAAAACCCGTTGTACAGTGCTGCTACAAGGAAGGTAACCACCAAAATAGAAGAACATCGCTGAGGGCGGGCCAGACGCGGGCCGGACACGCATATATCACATCTCTTAAACACTATTTTTTTTCTCCCTCTCCTTGATTGTATTATCAGTTATTGTCTGTTGTATTGCATAAATTGTATTGGTATTGCATAAATTGTCTCTTATATTGAACTTATTATAGATTGTCCCTTTCTATTTGGTTTTCTGAAGGTAACAGGGAGTTAGTACTTTTTAAAAATGGGTGGGGCCGTGATTTAGGATCTCACTCAGTGCGTGTCGTGCATGATGTATGCGTACCTGGAACAACAGTCCGAGTGCGGGTACATCTGTGTGAGATGCAAACGAACGGCCACCCTGAGGGACATTCACAATCTCGAGCAAAGTTTAGATAGAACGGTGGAGTAGCTGCAGGGGGGAACACTGGTAGATGAGGATGATCAGGTAGGCAGCTGGGTCACGGTTAGAAGGAAGAAGAAGAGGGGGAGAGGGAAACAGGACATCTCCAATCTGCCAAACCCCAACAAATTTGCCCAACTGGATGAGGATTCAGGGGATGGCAGTGAAGAAATGACGGAGCCGGAGGAATCTGTTCCCTCTAGCAACCAGAGGAGTGGTCCCTCCAGTACAGATGGGAAAAAAGATAGTGCAGTACCTACTCAGATAGTGGTGGTAGGGGATTCTATTATCAGGAAGACAGGTATGCAATCTGTTACTAGGACCGTGATCGCCGTACAGTCTGTTATCTCCCGGGTGCTCGGGTACGGCACATCGCGGACCGGGTAGACAGATTGTTGGGAGGGGCTGGTAAAGACCCGACGGTCTTGGTGCATGTTGGCACCAACGACAAATTTACTGGTGGGTGGGATGTCCATAAGAAAGACTATAGGGAATTAGGCAAGAAACTTAAGGCAAGGACATCTAGGGTAATAATCTCCGAAATATTACTAGTGCCACGCGCTAGCCCAGGTAGGCAGAGTCAGATTAGGGAGGTAAATGTGTGGCTTAGAGACTGGTGTAGGAAGGAGGGGGCCATCTTTTTTGTCGTGATGGATTGCACCTAAATGAGGAAGGGGCTGCGGTGCTGGGGGGGGGGGGGGGGGCAGCATGGTTAGAAAGTTGGAGAAGCTTTTAAACTAGGAGCCTGGGGGGATGGTTTAGCTAGATGCTACGGGTCAAACAAAGATAACAGTAAGGATGGGGGTAGTGAACAATTCAGGGGTGGAGAAGGGGGGAGCGAAAGTTCAGCCGGCAAGGGTATTTGCATGGGTATTGACACCGGAATTACTGACACAGGTATTGCCCAAGATTTTCCCAATTTATTACCTACTGACGATTATGGCTCAACAATACGGTATATAGATAATGATGTCCATAGCATAAGGGAAGAAACTAACATCGGGGGGGAAGAAAGTCTTAAAAGGTCAGATATAGTAGTGAGGAAGGCTGTATTAAGCATGATAGGGATGGAAAGGGTGGGAAAAGAAAAACAGTTGGTAAGGGTAATTCTAGAAAGGCACTTGTAAATTTAGATAAGATACCATTAAAACAAACAGGCATGGGAATTACTAAGCTAAAATGTATGCTTGCAAACGCAAGGAGCCTATCAGGTAAAATAAGAATTTACTTACCGATAATTCTATTTCTCATAGTCCGTAGTGGATGCTGGGAACTCCGTAAGGACCATGGGGAATAGCGGCTCTGCAGGAGACTGGGCACAAAAGTAAAGCTTTAGGACTACCTGGTGTGCACTGGCTCCTCCCCCTATGACCCTCCTCCAAGCCTCAGTTAGGATACTGTGCCCGGACGAGCGTACACAATAAGGAAGGATTTATGAATCCCGGGTAAGACTCATACCAGCCACACCGATCACACCGTACAACCTGTGATCTGAATCCAGTTAACAGCATGATAACAGAGGAGTCTCTGGAAAGATGGCTCACAACCACAATAACCCGATTTTTGTAACAATAACTATGTACAAGTATTGCAGACAATCCGCACTTGGGATGGGCGCCCAGCATCCACTACGGACTATGAGAAATAGAATTATCGGTAAGTAAATTCTTATTTTCTCTGACGTCCTAGTGGATGCTGGGAACTCCGTAAGGACCATGGGGATTATACCAAAGCTCCCAAACGGGCGGGAGAGTGCGGATGACTCTGCAGCACCGAATGAGAGAACTCCAGGTCCTCCTCAGCCAGGGTATCAAATTTGTAGAATTTAGCAAACGTGTTTGCCCCTGACCAAGTAGCTGCTCGGCAAAGTTGTAAAGCCGAGACCCCTCGGGCAGCCGCCCAAGATGAGCCCACTTTCCGTGTGGAATGGGCTTTTACAGATTTTGGCTGTGGCAGGCCTGCCACAGAATGTGCAAGCTGAATTGTGCTACAAATCCAACGAGCAATAGTCTGCTTAGAAGCAGGAGCACCCAGCTTGTTGGGTGCATACAGGATAAACAGCGAGTCAGATTTTCTGACTCCAGCCGTCCTGGAAACATATATTTCCAGGGCCCTGACTACGTCCAGCAACTTGGAGTCCTCCAAGTCCCTAGTAGCCGCAGGTACCACAATAGGCTGGTTCACGTGAAACGCTGAAAACACCTTAGGGAGAAATTGAGGATGAGTCCTCAATTTCGCCCTGTCTGGAAGATCAGATAAGGGCCTTTACAGGATAAAGCCCCCAATTCTGACACGCGCCTGGCCGAGGCCAGGGCCAACAACATGACCACTTTCCATGTGAGATATTTTAACTCCACAGACTCAAGTGGTTCAAACCAATGTGACTTTAGGAACCCCAAAACTACCTTGAGATCCCAAGGTGCCACTGGAGGCACAAAAGGAGGCTGTATATGCAGTACCCCTTTTACAAAACGTCTGAACTTCAGGAACTGAAGTTAGTTCTTTCTGGAAGAAAATTGACAGGGCCGAAATTTGAACCTTGAAGGACCCCAATTTTAGGCACATAGACACTCCTGTTTACAGGAAATGCAGGAATCGACCTAGTTGAAAATTCCTCCATCGGGGCCTTACTGGCCTCGCACCCCGCAACATATTTTCGCCAAATGCGGTGATAATGCTTTGCGGTTACATCCTTCCTGGCTTGATCAGGGTAGGGATGACTTCATCCGGAATGCCTTTTTCCTTCAGGATCCGGCGTTCAACCGCCCTGCCGTTAAACGCAGCCGCGGTAAGTCTCGGAATAGACAGGGTCCTTGCTGGAGCAGGTCCCTTCTTAGAGGTAGAGGCCACGGGTCCTCCGTGAGCATCTCTTGAAGTTCCGGGTACCAAGTCCTTCTTGGCCAATCCGGAGCAACGTCTTACTCCCCTCGGTCTTATAATTCTCAGTACTTTTGGTATGAGAGGAAGAGGAGGGAACACATACACTGACTGGTACACCCACGGTGTTACCAGAGCGTCCACAGCTATTGCCTGAGGGTCCCTTGACCTGGCGCAATACCTGTCCAATTTTTTGTTTAGGCGGGACGCCATCATGTCCACCTTTGGTTTTTCCCAATGGTTTACAATCATGTGGAAGACTTCTGGGTGAAGTCCCCACTCTCCCGGGTGGAGGCCGTGCCTGCTGAGGAAGTCTGCTTCCCAGTTGTCCACTCCCGGAATGAATACTGCTGACAGTGCTATCCCATGATTTTCCGCCCAGCGAAGAATCCTTGCAGCTTCTGCCATTGACAGCTTCTTGTGCCACCCTGTCTGTTTACATGGGTGACTGCCGTGATGTTGTCCGACTGGATCAACACCGGCTGACCTTGAAGCAGAGGTCTTGCTAAGCTGAGAGCATTGTAAATGGCCCTTAGCTCCAGGATATTTATGTGAAATGATGTCTCCAGGCTTGACCATAAGCCCTGGAAATTTCTTCCCTGTGTGACTGCTCCCCAGCCTCGCAGGCTGGCATCCGTGGTCACCAGGACCTAGTCCTGAATGCCGACTCTGCGGCCCTCTAGAAGATGAGCACTCTGCAACCACCACAGAGCACTCTGCAACCACCACAGGAGGGACACCCTTGTCCTTGGTGACCGGGTTATCCGCTGATGCATCTTAAGATGCGACCCGGACTATTTGTCCAGCAGGTCCCACTGGAAAGTTCTTGCGTGGAATCTGCCGAATGGCTTTGCTTCGTAGGAAGCTACCATTTTTCCCAGAACCCTTGTGCATTGATGCACTGAGACTTGGCTCGGTTTTAGGAGGTTCCTGACTAGCTCGGATAACTCCCTGGCTCTCTCCTCCGGGAGAAACACCTTTTTCTGAACTGTGTCCAGAATCATCCCTAGGAACAGAAGACGAGTCGTCGGAACCAGCTGCGATTTTGGAATATTGAGAATCCAATCGTGCTGTCGCAACACTACCTGAGATAGTGCTACACCGACCTCCAACTGGTCCCAGGATCTTACCCTTATCAGGAGATCGTCCAAGTAAGGGATAACTAAAACTCCCTTCCTTCGAAGGAGTATCATCATTTCGGCCATTACCTTGGTAAAGACCCGGGGTGCCGTGGACCATCCAAACGGCAGCGTCTGAAACTGATAGTGACAGTTCTGTACCACAAACCTGAGGTACCCTTGGTGAGAAGGGTAAATTTGGACATGAAGGTAAGCATCCTTGATGTCCAGAGACACCATGTAGTCCCCTTCTCTTGCATTTGAACCTCTGTATGTAAGTGTTCAAAGATTTTAGATTTAAAATCGGTCTCACCGAGCCGTCCGGCTTCGGTACCACAACAGTGTGGAGTAATACCCCTTTCCCTGTTGCAGGAGGGGTACCTTAATTATCACCTGCTGGGAATACAGCTTGTGAATGGCTTCCAACACTGCCTCCCTGTCTGCTTGTAAAGCCCCAGCGTCATGCTGAGGGCTTGGCAGAGGCGGGAGAGGGCTTCTGTTCCTGGGAACTGGCTGATTTCTGCAGCCGTTTCCCTCTCCCTCTGTCACGGGGCAGAAATGAGGAACCTTTTGCCCACGTGCCCTTATGGGAACGAAAGGACTGCGCCTGATAATACGGCGTCTTCTTATGTTGAGAGGCGACCTGGGGTAAAAACGTGGATTTCCCAGCTGTTGCCGTGGCCACCAGGTCTGAAAGACCGACCCCAAATAACTCCTCCCCTTTATAAGGCAATACTTCCATATGCCATTTGGAACCCTCTTCTGGCAGAAATGGACAGCGCACTTACTCTTGATGCCAGTCTGCAAATATCCCGCTGTGCATCACCCATATATAGAAATGCATCTTTTAAATGCTCTACAGGCAATAATATACTGTCCCTATCTAGGGTATCAATATTTTCAGTCAGGGAATCCGACCACGCCAACCCAGCACTGCACATCCAGGCTGAGGCGATTGCTGGTCGCAGTATAACACCAGTATGTGTGTAAATACATTTTAGGATACCCTCCTGCTTTCTATCAGCAGGATCCTTAAGGGCGGCCATCTCAGGAGAGGGTAGAGCCCTTGTTTTGACAAGCGTGTGAGCGCTTTATCCCCCCTAGGGGGTGTTTCCCAACGCACCCTAACCTCTGGCGGGAAAGGATATATGCCAATAACTTTTTAGAAATTATCAGTTTTTTTTTTTTATCGGGGGAAACCCACGCTTCATCACACACCTCATTTAATTTCTCAGATTCAGGAAAACTACAGGTAGTTTTTTCTCACTGAACATAATACCCCTATTGGTGGTACTCGTATTATCAGAAATGTGTAAAACATTTTCCATTGCCTCAATCATGTAACGTGTGGCCCTACTGGAAGTCATATTTGTCTCTTCACCGTCGACACTGGAGTCAGTATCCGTGTCGGCGTCTGTATTTGCCATCTGAGGTAACGGGCGCTTTAGAGCCCCTGACGGCCTATGAGACGTCTGGACAGGCACAAGCTGAGTAGCCGGCTGTCTCATGTCAATCACTGTCTTTTGTAAAGAGCTGACACTGTCATGTAATTCCTTCCAGCAGTTCATCCACTCAGGTGTCGACCCCCTAGGGGGTGACATCCCTATTACAGGCAATTTTGCTCCGCCTCCACATCATTTTCCTCCTCATACATGTCGACACAAACGTACCGACACACAGCACACACACAGGGAATGCTCTGATAGAGGACAGGACCCCACTAGCCCTTTGGGGAGACAGAGGGAGAGTTGCCAGCACACACCAGAGCGCTATATATATACAGGGATAACCTTATATAAGTGTTTTTCCCCTTATAGCTGCTGTATTGTTTATACTGCGCCTAATTAGTGCCCCCCTCTCTTTTTTAACCCTTTCTGTAGTGTAGTGACTGCAGGGGAGAGCCAGGGAGCTTCCCTCCAACGGAGCTGTGAGGGAAAATGGCGCCAGTGTGCTGAGGAGATAGGCTCCGCCCCTTTCTCGGCGGCCTTTTCTCCCGTTTTTCAGTGTAATCTGGCAGGGGTTAAAATTCATCGATATAGCCCTGGGGGCTATATGTGATGTATTTTCGCCAGCCAAGGTGTTTTTATTGCTGCTCAGGGCGCCCCCCCCAGCGCCCTGCACCCTCAGTGACCGAAGTGTGAAGTGTGCTGAGGAGCAATGGCGCACAGCTGCAGTGCTGTGCGCTACCTTGGTGAAGACAGGATGTCTTCTGCCGCCGACTTTCCGGACCTCTTCTTGCTTCTGGCTCTGCAAGGGGGCCGGCGGCGCGGCTCTGGGACCGGACTCCATGGCTGGGCCTGTGTTCGATCCCTCTGGAGCTAATGGTGTCCAGTAGCCTAAGAAGCCCAATCCACTCTGCACGCAGGTGAGTTCGCTTCTTCTCCCCTTAGTCCCTCGATGCAGTGAGCCTGTTGCCAGCAGGTCTCACTGAAAATAAAAAACCTAAAACTAAACTTTTCACTAAGCAGCTCAGGAGAGCCCCTAGTGTGCACCCTTCTCGTTCGGGCACAAAAATCTAACTGAGGCTTGGAGGAGGGTCATGGGGGGAGGAGCCAGTGCACACCAGGTAGTCCTAAAGCTTTACTTTTGTGCCCAGTCTCCTGCAGAGCCGCTATTCCCCATGGTCCTTACGGAGTTCCCAGCATCCACTAGGACGTCAGAGAAAATGGGGGAATTGGAGTGGCTTGCATCAAAGTCTCAGTATGATATTATAGGTATTACGGAAACATGGTGGGACGACTCTCACGACTGGATTGCCAATTTAGATGGGTATTCTCTTTTCAGGAGAGATGGGGCTCTACCAAAAGGGGAGGAGGGGTATGTCTCTTTGTTAAACCATCTCTAAAACCATACTTAATAGATATTATTTACGGGGGGACTGGAGAAACCGTAGAGTCACTATGGGATGAGATCACTAGTGGGGGCACTGAAGCAAAGAAACTAATCATTGGCATGTGCTACAAGCAACCAGATATTAACATACATGAGGAGGAACAACTCTTACAGCAAACTGAAAAAGCTGCGGGAATGGGGGACATCCTAGTGTTAAGGGATTTTAACTATCCTGATATAAATTGGAGAAATGATTCATGTGTAAAAACTAGGAGCAGCAGGTTCTTAAATACATTAAAGGATCAATACTTGACTCAATTAGTCGGGGACCCAACTAGAGGTAAAACTATTCTGGACCTAGTTATTACCAATAATGTGGACATTATATCAAACACTAAAGTTGGGGAGACCTTGGGAAACAGTGATCACTATATGATCACATTAGACATCAGTTTCAAGAAACATAGCTATAGGGGATCAACCAAAACATTTAACGTTAGAAAAGCTAACTTCAATATGCTGAGACAGGCACTAAACGACATTGACTGGGAAGTTTTGTTTCATAGTAAAAACACAACGGAAATGTGGGATGCTTTAAAAAGGTTGCTTGATAGCAATATTCACAAATTCATTCCCATGAGCAGTAAACGCAGGAGTACTGAACACAAGCCAATGTGGCTTAATAAGGAGGTCAAAGAAGCAATGGCTAACAAGAGGCGTGCTTTCAAAACATTTAAATCTAATGGAGGGGAGGAGTCATTCCAGTATTATAAGGAATGCAATAAAAGATGCAAAAAAGTAATGAGCTGCTAAAATTGTAAACAAAAAGCAAATCGCTATAGAGAGTAAAACCAATCCTATAAAGTTTTATAAGTACATAAACAATAAAAGTTTAAAAATGGAGAACATAGGTCCTTTAAAGGATGAATTGGGAGCTTTAATAAATGATGACAAAATAAAAGCAGAAATACTGAACAATTTTTTTTCCTCAATATTCACCAGGTAGGTTCAGACAGTGACAGTGGGGCATAATGATAGTGAAGGTAATGACTCTTGGCTTGAAGCTTGTTTAAGTGAGGTAGTAGTCCTGGAGAGACTAAGTAACATAAAGATTAATAAATCACCAGGCCCAGATGGTTTTCATCTGAGGGTTATTATGGAGCTTAGGTCACAGCTAGAAAAACCCCTATACTTGATTTTCCTTAGTTCAATTAGATCAGGCATGGTACCAAAGGACTGGCGCACAGCTGAGGTAGTGCCTTTATTTAAAAAAGGAACTAAAAATAATCCTGGTAACTATAGACCAGTTAGTTTAACCTCTATAGTGGGTAAAAGATTGGAAGGCATTTTGAGGGACAGCCTATACGATTATCTGCGGGCTACTAAGTTTATTATCAAAAGTCAGCATGGGTTTGTAAGGGACAGTTCATGTCAAACTAACTTAATTAGCTTCTACGAGGAAGTGAGCGAGAATCTTGACCAGGGAAAAGCAGTGGATGTGGTGTATTTAGATTTTGCAGAAGCCTTTGATACAATGCCTCATAGGAGGCTGATCATTAAATTAAGGGACCTTGTCCTAGGAAATACTATTTGCACATGGATAAGTAATTGGCTGGATAATAGAGTACAACGAGTAGTGGTCAACGGGATGTTCTCCAGCTAGGCACCAGTAGTCAGCGGAGTACCGCAAGGGTCTGTACTTGGCCCACTACTGTTCAATATATTCATCAATGATTTAGGTATAGACCTGGTAAGCACAGTGCCAATCTTTGCAGATGACACTAAACTGTGTAAGGTAATTAATTCAGAAAGCGATGTGGAGTCTCTACAGAATGACTTATTTAAACTTGAAACCTGGGCATCTAAATGGAGAATTAGGTTCAATATAGAAAATGCAAAATGATGCATTTTGGGACAAAAAAAAACACACTTGCATCCTACACTCTAAACGGGGAAAATACAGGGGTAAATGTGGTGGAAAAAGATTTGGGGGTGCTCATAGATAATAGGCTTAATAACAGTACACTATGTTAAAATGCAGCAAAGAAGGCAAGTAAAGTGCTTGCATGCATTAAACTGGGCATTGAGACAAGGGACAAGGATGTCATCCTGCCGCTGTACAAATCATTGGTACGTCCGCACCTGGAATATTGTGTTCAGTTTTGGGCACCACTGTATAAAAAAAGATATCGGTGAACTAGAGAGGGTTCAAAGGCGAGCTACTAAATTGATTAAAGGGTTAGAGACACTGGAGTACGAGGAAAGGCTTACTAGGTTAAATATGTATACACTAGAAAAGAGGCGTCTAAGAGGAGACATTATTAATATCTTCAAATATATAAAGGGTCATTACAAGGAATTGGCAGGGGACTTGTTTATTAAAAGAACTCTGTATAGGACACGTGGGCACTCGCTGAGGCTAGAGGAGAGAAAATTCCGTACACAACGTAGGAAAGGGTATTCCACCGTAAGGACAATAAAGATTTGGAACTCCCTGCCGGAGAAGGTAACAATGGTAGACTCTGTACATGCATTTAAAAATGGATTGGACAAATTTCTAACTGGAAAACGTATCCAGGGCTATAGCATTTAACATATTGACATTAAATATCTGGGAATGGTAAGAATCATAGTTGTCAGTTGGTACTAAACAATTACTTCAGCAGGTGCATTATAATATGAACAGCTTAACACAATACAGGTTGAACCCGATGGGCTTTTTGCCTCTTTTCAACCTTACTAACTATGTAACTATGTATAGCACTCACCTTCCTGCAACTTAATCCAGCTACAAATATCGTAAAGTATCGGCATAAGGCAAAAAGTAACAGCTTTACCTCTGCACCAAGGTTAATGATTTTGTGCTGTTACCAGTGGAAGACGCTACAGAACTAGAAGCCCAGGGAGAACAGAGCAAGGAGTACCAGAACAAGGGAACTGCTTCCTGCTACTATGCACTAACTCCTCCAGAGTAAATATAGTCTATGAAATACTAGCTAGAATATAATTGATTGTTATGGGGAACGTATCCACTTGTCCACTTTAGGTGGTCGGATATACAAATCTCCCTCTTTGCGCAGAGACTGCTCACATCTCAGACTTCAGCTTCATGGGGATACAGAAGGCAATTTATCATCCTAGGGGAATCCATAGTGAACTTGATGCACAGTATGCCACCTATAGTCACAGACTGATAGGACCTAATTTACCACAATCTACCCACCCTCTACCTTATCACCCACATTCTCTGGCAATGATAATATGAAGAAGAGAGTAAGTAGCTATATTAAACCATCACTGATTTATACTGAATCAATTCATCACAGTAAAGGAGTCATCTCTGGATACTGCATTAGCGTTTTCATTTCATGTTGCTCCATTTAATTTGAATAATACCTGGCAGCCAGTCATAGTTCCTATTATCTTTTAAACAAATTATGTGTTTTGCCAAAACACTGTAGATGAATATGAGCATGCAGATTGCCATATCAAACTGTGCTCATCTGCAGCACAGTTACGGAAAGAGTGGGCACCGGATACATTAATCCCTCTTACACCGACCTATTATTAGCACAATGGCTCTCTCAGGCAGGCTTTCCCACGACAGCTATATTTTAACTGTTGAACCATTATATTTTCATTACTGCACAGTATACTAAGTTCCATCCCCACCTAAAGTGATGGACGCTTTTATTCACTACTTAAAAGCGGCTGAAGAAAGGGGTGAAAGTGGCAGGGCCAATCAGAAGACACAATGGGCCTGAGTCGCACATAAAAGTGCACACAGCGACATCTATGGGTGGTCGCCCTTCTGCGAATTTATGCAAATGCAGTTACACTCTCCTTCCCTTGTGTACATCCGTGTGGCCAAATGTGCAAAGACTGTAAAGCCCACTGTCAGCATCCATGTACGCTGTAATACCAATTGGTGCGTCCTTATACACCATAATCTGTCTCACCATCGAAGATTGAACCAACACTATGGCAGGTGCAGTTTCTTTGTTTGACCACGGACTCTTATGCTTGCGGCTGTGTATGCAGTCACTTGCACTGACATACCCGTGATACTCCTATTATACGCCCAATGAACAGACCATTGTTGCGTGCACTACTAGTCACCTCCCAGTCACCACCCAGGACGCCCTTCAGTTTTCTGACACCTTTCTGATACCATCTGACCCGATCGCAACAGCACCTTTGTGCGTACACTGTGCATGGTAAAGGTTTTCAGGAATGACTAAACATCGCCATTGCGTGTGACTCTGAATCAGGCCTAATGTACGAGACTGGTCTACCAGCAACACAGAACCTCCCTCGCTTCCTCAACAGAATCACGCAACCCCAAATGGAGATGTACCAAACCTTCCAAAAAGAGGATAAGTGGAGAAGTTGCCCATACCAACCAATCAGGTTCTCTCATTTATCAAGTACATTCTATGACAACGATGGTAAGACAAATATTCAGTTCTAATAGAAAATAGCTTTTAGTATAAGAGTATCTATAATTATAATTCCCCACAGCTGCTGTACATTACAGATTGGAAGAAGATATATATAAAAAAAAAAAAAAAAAAAAACAAAAACCCAGCTCTTGAGAGGGAAAAATATATAGTGATATAAAATTCTATTTACAGGGTGATTCAAAAGTCGCAGTACACCCTTTTGTTTCAAAAACTGTGCAGGAAAAGGGAAAACTGAATACTCCAGTAAGGTATGGGTGAGGTGGGCTATCATATAGGGTATGTACTGAACATGGGCGCCATCTTGAAATTGGCCATCTTGCATCTAAGTAATTTTTTTCAAATGGAAAGGGGGTCATGTAACATGTCAAACAACATCGGAATTTGCTGAAAAGTTTATTGCTGCAAACAGATTTGAAATAGCAGTTATGGTTCAAAAGTTACAATTTTTTATTTTTTTTGCAGGTAACTGGCAAAAGAGGAGAGAATTGAGGTCATTTTGATGTCTGGAGAACTAAGTTTCCATGTCATTGCTGCAGATTTTAACAACCGTCACCCAGAAAGACCTCCAATTTCACATAACACTGTCAGGTACCTAATTTCTAAATTCCGAGAAACTGGGACTGTGGCTGACAAGTCATGTAGTGGTCGTCCAAAAAGTGCTACTGATGAGAATACCTCAACAATGGTTTTGGCATCTTTCGTGAAGAGCCCACAATGCAGCACACGACATTTGTCAGCAGAATGTGGAATCAGCCAGTCATCGATCGTACGAATCCTTCATGCCCATCGATGGCATCCATTCAAGATCCAGCTATGTGAAATTGGAGGTGTTTCTGGGTGCCAGTTGTTAAAATCTGCAGCTATGACACGGAAACTTCGTTCTCCAGACATCAAAATTACCTTCATTCTCTCCTCTTTTGTCAAAGCCATCTTCAGTTACCTGCAACAAACAAAGTGTTGTAACTTTTGAACCATAACTGCTATTTCAAATCTGTTTGCAGCAATAAACATTTCAGGAAATTCTAATGTTGTTTGACACGACCCCCTTTCCATTTGAAAAAACTGACTTAGATTCAATATGGCTGATTTCAAGATGGCGCCCATGTTCGGTACATACCCTAAAAGATAGCCCACCTCACCCATACCTTACTGGAGTATTCAGTTTTCCCATTTCCTGCACAGTTTTTGAAACAAAAGGGTGTACTGTGACTTTTGAATCACCGTGTATTACAAAAATAAACAATATTGCATCGTTTAACAACATCAGAAAAACATACAATACACATTCACTAGATAAAGGAGACATGGGTGATAATATGGTACAGTTTGTTAAGTCATAGTATTTAAAACAGCTTTTATTAATTCTATTTAAAAAGTAACATCTGAGTACTTAATAGTAGAAGGGAAATATTAAATTCATAAAGTGAGAGGTATGTGGGAAAAAGTGAATTAAAAATTCCAGAGATACAAAACTAATATTAAATATTTAGCATTAGAATTTCCTATTAATTACAGAGGAGCTCATAACAAATCATATGAATTTCAGCATCGACTGGTTTTTATATGCCAGGTAGGGCCATATTATCCATTAGGCAGACTAGGCTGAAGCCTAGAGGTCCCGCACATTGACTCTGCACTGTAGCAAGGCGCACTGGCAGTCAGCTGAGGCTTGTGTTGAGACAATGGGGTGGGGAGAGACACAATGGACTATAGTGGACTAGCGCTATATCAAAGAAATAAAAATTAATAACAATTGCGCTGTGAGAAAAGAGGTGAGCAGACTAATTTTTAGTAGGTATTGGTGTCCATGTGAGTACTGAAAGTGTGAATGATGGCATAAGTTCTGCTTTCCAAACATCAGCTGTACTGGCGTGAGAAATTGAAGTGACAGAGAGGGCCTAAAATATCTGAAAGACTAAGGGCCTGGCCATGAGTTAATATGGCCCTGTTGGCAGGCCTTAAACAGTGGAGGTGATAGATAGAAAACCATAGTTAGAAGTGCTGCTGAGTGATACAAATGAATTTATGGGGCTGTCAGTGGTAAAATACAAATAGATAACCAGTGAGAGGTATTCTTTTATTAGCCTATTAGTTGTTTTATTCTCGAATCAGATATGTATGTTGTAGTGAAAATGATCACTTCAATGTGAGTCTGACTATTAAGGGAGTCTAATGAAATAACAGGGACTGTACATTTATTGCCAACTAGTTACCAGTCTGTCAAAATGACGGAACAATATAACCGTAATGTATGCAATGGCTGTTTGCGCCCAAATGGAGCAACAATTTAATTACTCCACCGGGCGCCATCGAGTGGCCGCTGGTGTGCAAAACACTTGAATTTCCCGCCACAGAGGTGAGGAGCAGCATTAGCCCTTTTATTATAGAAGATCTGCATCCTTATGTAGGCTACACAACACACTAATGATAGTATTCAGGCCATAAAAATAAAATTGTGCTGTAACATCAATTATAGGTAATAGCCACTTATTGGTTTACATATTTGTGACAAATATTGTCATTGTGACCAACATACTTACTTTCTCTCATGGAAGGTCTGGGAGACACACAATTTTTAGGGTAGTCCCCAGTACGAGTAAGTGTATCTTCTTATCTCTACCAACTTCCCAATGAAGTGTGCAGGATGGGGAGATAATACCGGGAATCGTGGGTCTATAGGTAGGGAGTGGTGCCAATATGATGCAATGATTTAGATTGTAAGCTCGCAAGAGCAGGGCCTTCTTTCCTCATGTGCCTTTCCTTTTCTTACCGATACCTCTTTCAGACCACCACCTATGAACACGGTTATGGGCACATGAGCGCACATAACCTGTGTTCAGGTGTAGTCTGAAAGATGCAAGGGTTGTATTTCAACCCTGGTCGCAGGCAGGGTTCAACTCGTGTTCAACCCGGCTCACTGTACGGTGTGAGCGGGAGCCGGGTCGATGCGGGACCCGTTTCCTGTTCACTGTGTGTGTACAGGGGGCGTATGGAGATCATGTGTTCTTCAAGCGCCGCACACGCGGCGTCTCCGCTGACGTCACCAACCCGGCAATGTGCCGGGTTGTAAACAGCAGCAGCGTGGCACCTGAGACGGGTCGCACACTGGGAGCTCCCATATCAGGCTCCCGTGTGCGACCCGCCTCAGGCGGTCTGAAAGGGGTATTACACAATCTTATACTCCATACGACCTTTGACGGCACCTAACCCCGGGTTTTCCATACCTGTCCTATATTATCTTGAACTGTAAGTGCTGTTTTCTTGTTTGCTCATTTGATAATGTACTGTGTAATGGGCGCTGCGGATCCCTTTGTGGCGCCATATAAATAAAGGATGATAATAATAATAATAATAATAATAATAATAATAATAAGCCGTGTGTTTTTGTAAAGACACTAATGTCCTAAGAAAGTCCTTAAAAATGTCTTGCCTATTATTATTATTGGGTTAGCCCTTCATTATTGTAACCTTTTCTGCTTTCTAGGTTTCATGTGTATGTTTCAGTCTTTAATACACGGTGCAAAGTTTGTTTATACTGCCTCACAAGCACAACAAGTTTATTTGTGGCAAGAAAAATGCTATGGACCCCTAACAAACAAGGTGCACTTCCTTAATTGTGCATTTTTCTGACACTTAAATCCCATTTACATCTTATTTTGCGAACTTAAACCTTGTTTTTGCATTTAGATACAGAAATGTAGAAAATTCATGTACAGTACCTAGCCAAAGGACTGCAAGCTCTCACAGGCAGGGCTGTTTCTAGACAATATGGCTCCCAGTGCGAACAGTAAAAATTGGTATTTTAAAAATGTAGCACACCGAGAAACATTTGTGTGCCAAAAAAGGGGCATGGCCTCACTGCAAGGGGCATGCCCTTGCAGGAAAAAGGCTACTTTACACCCCAGTTTTGCACCCTGCACTAACAGACATTGGCTACCATAGAGAGAAAAAAAAATCTTGATTCAAGCCTCTTACATTATTTGTAATTTTTCCTCCTAATAGCAATGCCCCTTACACATTACGTGCCTCACAGTAATGCCCCTTACACAATATGCCACACACCATAATGCCCCTTACACATTATGCCACACACCATAATGCCCCTTACATATTATGCAATATACAGTAATAACCCTTATAACATTATGCCTCACAGTAATGCCCCTTTACACATGGCGGCCTCACACTTATCAATCTGGGAAGCTGCATTCTATCCAGATGCTCTTGTTTGCAGCTGTCCTGCCCTGCTTCATGTCAAATGGTTCTGGCAGTTCTGTGTGTTATTTATATGTCTTCACATCGCTGACCAGACTCCATCACCCAGAATCCCTGGCCATTGCGGGCTGGTCACAGGGACTCTGGGGGTCGCTTCCGGCTCCCCCGTACACTCTGCAGTACCACACAGTCGGGAGAGGAACCGGCAGCTGTGAGTTCCATGTTCCCCAGCCCACTCCCAGCTAATTAGTGGAGTGGTCCAGAAAACAGGGGGCATGGTCTGCCCTGACGGTTACTCAGATGTCCGATAGTGGACCAATGTTCACACAGCTGAAGCCGATGCTGCATCTTGAAGCCAGCATTGGGTGTCTTAACTTTAGACGCTTCTGCGGCATTTACATATTTTGGCACAGCTGCTGTGTAGAAAGACTGATATAGCGTCCACCTCTGAATCAACCCCAGAGGTGTTCGCAGCCAATGCAAACCGATCGCATTGGCCGGGCGCGCACATGCAGGACGGGACCTGCACATGCGCATTGGTGGCTAATAGGGTAAATTGCTGTTGTATACAACCTGAATAACCCCCAATGTATGCTCTGTTTCCCCCACTACACAGTGCCATGGAGCATCACAAATCAATGACCATAATAATACAGTAATATCCACCTGCCCAGTTACTCGCATCAAAAGATACAAACTTTCATAGCCATAGACTGCCATAGCCCTGGCTCCCATGTCACAGAGAACTACATCTCACACAGCACATATCTGCGACAACTTTCCTTTCTCTCATACACATTACAAAAAAAGACAAGAATAACAAAAGATGTACTTGCTGCTTGCCAACCTCAGCAAGTGAAGGCCAACATGCAGCTAGGCCCAGTTTGTTGCTAGGCAAAATACACTCATGACAAACAATAGTAATATTTAGAGAAACACAGTCTAAAACACTAAGAGTGGAAATCCCTCACTTGCACAGCTCCCTTTCCCTCATAAACTGAGGTTCTTTATTTTGCCATCATTAGTGCGTGGCTATTCCTATTAATTTAGCTGAGTGGGTTAGACAGGTCAGGGTATGAAATACTGACATTCAGTATGACGTCGCGGCCGTAAGGCTGACATGCACAATGTCGACATAGCATTTTTACAGCATTTCAGTCCTAACCTGGCTTGAGTGAGCTGACCGACTCCGTTAGCGGCAGGCATCTTTTTTTTGTTGCCGAAAATACTATGTGAATAAGACGCACAAGCAAACAGTTCTAGTGCCCCTTACACATTATGCCCTCACAGTACTAGCTGGCCTTACACATTAGGCCCACACAGTACTAGTGCCCGTTACACATTATACCTTCAGAGTAATAGTGCACCTTAACTTAGGCACATAAAGTGACCTGGGCCTAATGCCCAGGGTCACTTTTACTTGTGGCACAGGCCCTCTGCCCTAACACTTCCAAAAGGCCTGATTGCACCCACAATCCTAATGCCTGACACCTCGTGGTAAAGTGGGAGGAGGTAAATTACCAGTGGCTTAGGCCGCTTTCCAGTGAGTTGGGAGGGGCTGCAATGGGGAGTTTCATTTATCTCTTTGATCCTTACAACCTGCAGCACTCTCTGGTTCTCATCTCCTTTCTTCTGCCACTGGCCCATCCCGTATATTGGCGTCATCTTCTGACCTCTTCCGCGGCCGCCGTTGCTTTTCATAATATACCATGTTCTATTAATGGCCACCGCCAAACTGAAGGCTCCGCTTGGTGGCGTCTGAGTGCAGCTATGACGCAGTGAACTGTGATTGGCTTGCAGCGGCTGACTCTCTTTGGCTGCAAGTCCGCAAGCCACTCATGGCATCTTGTTAAAATAGCCCATGCTACATACTGGCTGCTAGTCCAGGTACTGCAATTAAACTGGACCCGCTTGCCTAGTGCTTGGCAAATGGAGATCAAGGAGGAGTCTAGTTCCGCCCACAGGGCATCCTGCATTCTGTGCGAAAGCACTGCCCGCACCACTCTAGTTACTGCCCTGACACTGACATGTACTGTTGACACTGTAACTGTCAACAGTCACAACACTCAGACCATGTCAAAATAATGGCTACATACATCTCACAAAATAAAAACTTGTTTTTCCCCTTCATGAAAGTAATCCTCACTTAGCAATGAATGCACATAATCTGCCCAATTCCTCCTCATGGACAGTGCACCCGCTCAGATGCTGCAATGTTCAGCTTATTTGAATCTATCTTACATTTTTTGTGTCTATCTTATTGAGCCAAACTGGTTCAAGAGTCAGTGAGAAACACATTTGAGCGTGTCTCCACCTTAGGCCCATCCGTAGAGGAGATGTGTGTAACTGAGGTCATGCTGGTATCAATAAATTGGCAACTAATGCATTTTGAGAGCTTAGAACCTTAATGAACAGACCAATGTCCAGGTTTCTCAGGCATGTCTGCTCACTAGGAATACCTTTAAAAAAAAAAAAAAAAACCTTTACAATGCTTGCCTTTTGCTGTACAAATACGGCTTTGCTTCTTTGCAATTTTGTTAATTAAAACGTAATGTTTTATTTGAAATCGGCTAATATACTGTTAAGCCAAATAGTTTTCAATTTGTGACAAAAATGACTGTCATACAATCATAGGCGTGCGCAGCTCATTTTATTAGGGGGTGCACCCCCCCGGAGGGCATGTCTAGCACCGCCTTTTGGGTGTAATAAGCACCGCCTTTTGGGCGTGTCTAGTACCACCCATAGACATGTCTAGAACTATTTTACATTC
The DNA here is from genome assembly GCF_028390025.1 of Pseudophryne corroboree. NCBI lineage: Eukaryota > Metazoa > Chordata > Amphibia > Anura > Myobatrachidae > Pseudophryne > Pseudophryne corroboree. The sequence continues at coordinate 245,416,361 of NC_086445.1, read as the reverse complement.
TCTCAGTAAAATCACATGGCTTAATCTAATTTCTCCCTAATAATAAAGTAGATATAATATACCCCAGAGAAAAAAAAATGAAATATAATGGTGCGACCACCAGGCAGTACTGATGGTCTGCTATGGCATAACCCTGAGTGCTAGCTGCCGCTGTATCCTATTCACTGCTTACACTTCCCCAATCTATCCCTGACCTAGTGGCGGAACTAGATGCATATGCATTCCCCTCCCCACCCCCACCCCACACACACCCCTTGCACCCCCCAGCACTACACCCTAATTTTGAGTGGGCCACTCTGAAAAGTACGGGAGATTTATTGAGCCAAATGGGAGGTGATCATGAGACCGCCTGTCGGAAAACTGGCACCGTGCCCGCAGAGTGGCTTTCTAGCGCTCACTCCACTGCAGGCACACTGGTGGTCGGTATCCCGCTGTCGGGATCATGACAGCCGGGATCCTGGCTACCGGGACGAACATTTCCATCTTAATATAAGACAAGTAAGGTTATAATTTACACATGTTCCATCAGAGCCTCATTTGCCTCTTTCTATGCCAACAGACCTTTCCTATGCAATACATCAGCATTTGTCACACATGTCCCCATGCTCAGCAGCTACTGACAGTAGTGCCCCTTATTCACATTATGAGACAAAATTCACATTATGCCACAGAGTATGAGATGAAATTCACATGACCCCACACAGTATGAGCTAAATTCACATTACGCCACACAGTATGAGACAAAATTAACATTACGCCCCACAGTATGAGCTGAAATTCACATGACCCCACACAGTATGAGCCAAATTCACATTACCCCATACAGTATGAGACAAAATTAACATTACGCCACACAGTAATAGCTGAAATTCACATGACCCCACACAGTATGAGCCGAATTCACATTATGCCATACAGTATGAGACAAAATTAACATTATACCACACAGTATGAGCCGAAATTCACATTACCCCACACAGTATGAGCTGAAATTCACATTACACCACACAGTATGAGCTGAAATTCACATTACACCACACAGTATGAGCCGAAACTCATATTACGCCACACAGTATTAGACAAAATTCACATTACACCACACAGTATGAGCCAAAATTCATATTACGCCACACAGTATGAGCTGAAATTCACATTACGCCACACAGTATGAGCAAAAATTCAGATTATACCACACTGTATGAGCTGAAATTCACATTACGCCACACAGTATGAGCCAAAATTCACATTACGCCACACAGTATGAGCCAAACTTCACATTACGCCACACTGTATGAGCCGAAATTCACATTACGCCACACAGTATGAGACGAAAGTCACATTACACCACTCAGTATGAGTCGAAATTTCACCCTTTGACATACAGTATGAACTGAAATTAACGTTACGCCACACAGTATGATCCAAAACACACGTTATGTCACACAGTATGAGCCGGAATTCACATTATGGCAAACAATATGCCACCAACAGTGCCAGATACACATAATACCCCCGTAGTGCTCACCGTTATTACAATAGTATAACACATTATTAATAATAAATATTTTGAGATATACAAATAATCCATAGTAATAAAAAAATCAAAATTTAACATATTAAACAGAGCTGTCTCAGTGACACACTGACAGATAGCGTGTGTCTTAAGGCCCATACACACTGGGTGATTTTTGCCCAGTGTGTATGCACCTTTACACTCTCTGCTGAGTGCTGAACTGTCTCAGGCTCGCTCAGCTGTGTCCTCCGCTCTGGTGGCGGATCCGATTCATCCTGAGAGGAACGCTACCTGGGCTGGGCCTGTGATGTTGGCGTGGCTGGCGGTGGCAGTTACAGGACAGTGAGGACACGGCGCAGAGGCAAATGCAGGATTTTTATGGGGGGGGGGGTTCCATATATATATATATATATATATATATTTTCAGCAAAAACAATGGCCGGCACTCCTAGGAGATGTTAATAATTAAACTACATCACAGCATGTCACCAATCACGTAGTACACATACACACACAGCATACATTGACACAGTAAACTCAATTAATAGTGAACATACACATAGATAATATACATACATACATCACATATAGCAGTAGTATACAACATGCATATATACAGTAGAGTAGACACACACAGTAGCATAGATATACACAGCAGACACAGCTGACACCATAGTATACATACTGTAGTGTACACACATATCTTTTTCACCAAAAAGTAAAACACAGCCACCATAATTGCAGAGACGCTGCCAGCCCCTGCCGGGTCAGCGAGAGCCCGCCCGGCCAGCATCTTTAATCAAAGACGCCCGCGTACCCATCCCCCACCGGACCCGCCACTACCGCAGTTACCCCCTAACATGCGTCTTATACCTACAGACAGGAGACGCTGCATCTGACTAGGTCAGTCCACCCCCATGAGAAGAAAAATGCTTGAGGAGCAGCTCTCACTCACCCCCCTGCATGTGCATAGCCGCTGGAGGAGACTGGAGAGCGCGGGCGGGAGGCGGAGCTTGACATCAGTCACCCCCTGTGTGGCTGCTGCGCTGGGCAGCCGTTCGTGACACCAGCATGAGCCTCTAGAATTATATTGTCCACGGCGGCGAACGGCAGGCGCAGCAACACTGTTTGTCAGTGTCAGACTGCAATGAGCAGCGCTGGCACTGCGGCAGTTTATCGCGATCATCGCAGGCGTGGAGTGCGAGGGGGTGCCGGACATTAGGGGGTGCCTGTGCGCACCAGGCACCCCCCGTGCGCACGCCTATGCATACAATGCCTCTCTCAGTTTAACATACATTTATATTGGCTACTTTCTCGTGTAGGGGTGTCAATTGATAAAACATACTGTAATTTATAAAATAAGAATTTACTTACCGATAATTCTATTTCTCATAGTCCGTAGTGGATGCTGGGGACTCCGAAAGGACCATGGGGAATAGCGGCTCCGCAGGAGACTGGGCACAAAAGTAAAAAGCTTTAGGACTACCTGGTGTGCACTGGCTCCTCCCCCTATGACCCTCCTCCAAGCCTCAGTTAGGATACTGTGCCCGGACGAGCGTACACAATAAGGAAGGATTTTGAATCCCGGGTAAGACTCATACCAGCCACACCAATCACACCGTACAACTTGTGATCTGAACCCAGTTAACAGCATGATAACAGAAGGAGCCTCTGAAAAGATGTCTCACAACAACAATAACCCGATTTTTGTAACAATAACTATGTACAAGTAATGCAGACAATCCGCACTTGGGATGGGCGCCCAGCATCCACTACGGACTATGAGAAATAGAATTATCGGTAAGTAAATTCTTATTTTCTCTAACGTCCTAGTGGATGCTGGGGACTCCGAAAGGACCATGGGGATTATACCAAAGCTCCCAAACGGGCGGGAGAGTGCGGATGACTCTGCAGCACCGAATGAGAGAACTCCAGGTCCTCCTCAGCCAGGGTATCAAATTTGTAGAATTTAGCAAACGTGTTTGCCCCTGACCAAGTAGCTGCTCGGCAAAGTTGTAAAGCCGAGACCCCTCGGGCAGCCGCCCAAGATGAGCCCACTTTCCGTGTGGAATGGGCTTTTACAGATTTTGGCTGTGGCAGGCCTGCCACAGAATGTGCAAGCTGAATTGTACTACAAATCCAACGAGCAATCGTCTGCTTAGAAGCAGGAGCACCCAGCTTGTTGGGTGCATACAGGATAAACAGCGAATCAGATTTTCTGACTCCAGCTGTCCTGGAAACATATATTTTCAGGGCCCTGACTACGTCCAGCAACTTGGAATCCTCCAAGTCCCTAGTAGCCGCAGGCACCACAATAGGCTGGTTTAAGTGAAAAGCTGAAACCACCTTAGGGAGAAATTGAGGACGAGTCCTCAATTCTGCCCTGTCCGTATGAAAAATTAGGTAAGGGCTTTTATAGGATAAAGCCGCCAATTCTGAGACACGCCTGGCTGAAGCCAGGGCTAACAGCATTACCACTTTCCATGTGAGATATTTTAAGTCCACAGTGGTGAGTGGTTCAAACCAATGTGATTTTAGGAATCCCAAAACTACATTGAGATCCCAAGGTGCCACTGGAGGCACAAAAGGAGGCTGTATATGCAGTACTCCCTTGACAAACGTCTGAACTTCAGGAACAGAAGCCAGTTCTTTTTGGAAGAATATTGACAGGGCCGAAATTTGAACCTTAATGGACCCCAATTTGAGGCCCATAGACAGTCCTGTTTGCAGGAAATGCAGGAAACGACCCAGTTGAAATTCCTCTGTAGGGGCCTTCCTGGCCTCGCACTACGCAACATATTTACGCCAAATACGGTGATAATGTTGTACGGTTACATCCTTCCTGGCTTTGATCAGGGTAGGGATGACTTCATCCGGAATGCCTTTTTCCTTCAGGATCCGGCGTTCAACCGCCATGCCGTCAAACGCAGCCGCGGTAAGTCTTGGAACAGACATGGTCCCTGCTGGAGCAGGTCCTTTCTTAGAGGTAGAGGCCACGGGTCTTCCGTGAGCATCTCTTGAATTTCCAGGTACCAAGTCCTTCTTGGCCAATCCGGAGCCACGAGTATAGTCTTTACTCCTCTCCTTCTTATGATTCTCAGTACTTTTGGTATGAGAGGAAGAGGAGGGAACACATACACTGACTGGTACACCCACGGTGTTACCAGAGCGTCCACAGCTATTGCCTGAGGGTCCCTTGACCTGGCGCAATATCTGTCCAGTTTTTTGTTGAGGCGGGACGCCATCATGTCCACCTTTGGTTTTTCCCAACGGTTCACAATCATGTGGAAGACTTCTGGGTGAAGTCCCCACTCCCCCGGGTGAAGATCGTGTCTGCTGAGGAAGTCTGCTTCCCAGTTGTCCACTCCCGGAATGAACACTGCTGACAGTGCTATCACATGATTCTCCGCCCAGCGAAGAATCCTTGCCACTTCCATCATTGCCCTCCTGCTTCTTGTGCCGCCCTGTCTGTTTACGTGGGCGACCGCCGTGATGTTGTCCGACAGGATCAACACCGGCTGACCCTGAAGCAGAGGTCTTGCCTGACTTAGGGCATTGTAAATGGCCCTTAGTTCCAGGATATTTATGTGAAGTGACGTTTCCATGCTTGACCACAAGCCCTGGAAATTTCTTCCCTGTGTGACTGCTCCCCAGCCTCTCAGGCTGGCATCCGTGGTCACCAGGACCCAATCCTGAATGCCGAACCTGCGGCCCTCTAGGAGATGAGCACTCTGCAACCACCACAGGAGAGACACCCTTGTCCTTGGAGACAGGGTTATCCGCTGATGCATTTGAAGATGCGATCCGGACCATTTGTCCAGCAGATCCCACTGAAAAGTTCTTGCGTGGAATCTGCCGAATGGAATCGCTTCGTAAGAAGCCACCATCTTTCCCAGGACCCTTGTGCATTGATGTACTGACACTTGGCCTGGTCTTAGGAGGTTCCTGACTAGGTCGGATAACTCCTTGGCCTTCTCCTCCGGGAGAAACACCTTTTTCTGTACTGTGTCCAGAATCATCCCTAGGAACAGCAGACGTGTCGTCGGAATCAGCTGCGATTTTGGAATATTTAGAATCCATCCGTGCTGTCGTAGTACTACTTGAGATAGTGCTACTCCGACCTCTAACTGTTCTCTGGACCTTGCCCTTATCAGGAGATCGTCCAAGTAAGGGATAATTAAGACGCCTTTTCTTCGAAGAAGAATCATCATTTCGGCCATTACCTTGGTAAAGACCCGGGGTGCCGTGGACAATCCAAACGGCAGCGTCTGAAACGGATAGTGACAGTTCTGTACCACAAACCTGAGGTACCCTTGGTGAGAAGGGCAAATTGGGACATGGAGGTAAGCATCCTTGATGTCCAGAGACACCATATAGTCCCCTTCTTCCAGGTTCGCTATCACTGCTCTGAGTGACTCCATCTTGAACTTGAACCTTTTTATGTAAGTGTTCAAGGATTTCAGATTTAAAATGGGTCTCACCGAGCCGTCCGGCTTCGGTACCACAAACAGCGTGGAATAATACCCCTTTCCCTGTTGTAGGAGGGGTACCTTGATTATCACCTGCTGGGAATACAGCTTGTGAATGGCTTCCAATACCGCCTCCCTGTCGGGGGGAGACGTTGGTAAAGCAGACTTCAGGAACCGGCGAGGGGGAGACGTCTCGAATTCCAATTTGTACCCCTGAGATACTACCTGCAGGATCCAGGGGTCCACTTGCGAGTGAGCCCACTGCGCGCTGAAATTCTTGAGACGGGCCCCCACCGTGCCTGAGTCCGCTTTTAAGGCCCCAGCGTCATGCTGAGGACTTGGCAGAAGCGGGGGAGGGCTTCTGTTCGTGGGAAGAGGCTGTCTGCTGCAGTCTTTTTCCCCTTCCTCTGCCCCGGGGCAGATATGAGTGGCCTTTTGCCCGCTTGCCCTTATGGGGACGAAAGGACTGAGCCTGAAAAGACGGTATCTTTTTCTGCTGCGAGGTGACTTGGGGTAAAAAGGTGGATTTTCCAGCCGTTGCCGTGGCCACCAGGTCCGATAGACCGACCCCAAATAACTCCTCCCCTTTATACGGCAATACTTCCATATGCCGTTTGGAATCCGCATCCCCTGACCACTGTCGCGTCCATAATCCTCTTCTGGCAGAAATGGACATCGCACTTACTCTTGATGCCAGAGTGCAAATATCCCTCTGTGCATCTCGCATATATAGAAATGCATCCTTTAAATGCTCTATAGTCAATAATATATTGTCCCTGTCCAGGGTATCAATATTTTCAGTCAGGGAATCCGACCAAGCCACCCCAGCACTGCACATCCAGGCTGAGGCGATTGCTGGTCGCAGTATAATACCAGTATGTGTGTATATACTTTTAAGGATATTTTCCAGCTTTCTATCAGCTGGTTCCTTGAGGGCGGCCGTATCAGGGGACGGTAACGCCAATTGTTTTGATAAGCGTGTGAGCGCCTTATCTACGCTAGGGGGTGTTTCCCAACGCGCCCTAACCTCTGGCGGGAAAGGGTATAATGCCAATAACTTTTTAGAAATTAGCAGTTTTTTATCGGGGGAAACCCACGCTTCATCACACACCTCATTTAATTCATCTGATTCGGGAAAAACTACGGGTAGTTTTTTCACACCCCACATAATACCCTTTTTTGTGGTACTTGTAGTATCAGAAATGTTCAAAACCTCCTTCATTGCCGTGATCATGTAACGTGTGGCCCTACTGGAAAATACGTTTGTTTCCTCACCGTCGACACTGGAGTCAGTGTCTGTATCGACCTGAGGTAACGGGCGCTTTAGAGCCCCTGACGGTGTTTGAGACGCCTGTACAGGTATTAACTGATTTGCCGGCTGTCTCATGTCGTCAACAGTCTTTTGTAAAGTGCTGACACTATCACGTAATTCTTTCCATAAGACCATCCAGTCAGGTGTCGACTCCCTAGGGGGTGACATCACTAACACAGGCAATTGCTCCGCCTCCACACCATTTTCCTCCTCATACATGTCGACACAACGTACCGACACACAGCACACACACAGGGAATGCTCTGATAGAGGACAGGACCCCACTAGCCCTTTGGGAAGACAGAGGGAGAGTTTGCCAGCACACACCAGAGCGCTATATATATACAGGGATAACCTTATATAAGTGTTTTTCCCTAATATAGCTGCTGTATATATTTATATGCCAATTTAGTGCCCCCCCCCTCTCTTGTTTTACCCTGTTTCTGTAGTTGTTATGCACACCAGTGCCTGCAGGAAAGTACTGGTGTCAGAACTGTTATGCACTCCAGTGTCTGCAGGAATGTACTGGTGTTTGAACTGTTATGCAAAACAGATGGACTCACAGACAAACTGGGGGATATGACATAACGTACACAGAAGGTGATAGGGTAACAAAATACACACAAAGTGAACAGAGAAGCCCAGAGGCTAAGGAACTGTGTATCTCCCTTGTATTAGAACTGCTCAGATGGAAAAGCAAGATGTTGTGTTTTAATACGTAGAGAACCCGAAATGCTGTTGCTAAGGGCAACAGCAAAACCCTAAAGGGTTACCAACGGGTGTGGCAGTAAACTCCTTGGTCAGAGATGGAATGATAGACACAAGGAGAATCTCCACAATCCTAATTCTCACTTGCAGTGCACAGGTTTTAGCTTACTGCCACTAAACTGACCCCTGACACCTAGCACAGTGAGACAGGATTAGACAGGCAAGTCTTAGAATACAGCCGCAAACTTGCTAAGTTCACAGAGTAGTAACAGAACCCCAGCAAGCTAAACGACTGACTCCAGTCTTACTGCTAGGTCTGGATTGGCAGAGTGTAATACCAAATCCCCAGGCCTATTTGCAGTAAGCAACAAACAAATACAAAGCTACACAGTACTGGCTAACTTTCATGAACTGACTAACCAACAAAGATTCAGCAGCATCTGCTTACCATGAAAAGAGGCCTTATAAAGCAGGTGCTGTCCACGCCCCACTCAGACCTCACAGACTGTGAGCACAAAAACCAGCACCGGATCCCCTGCCGTGCACAGAGCCTATAACCACTGCACAGCAAAAGACCCGAACCGGAGTATCAGCTGCGCTCAGGTTACTCCACTAGCACTTGTCTCCCGGTTGCCATGACGACGTGGCAGCACAGGGCAGGAGACCCTAACAGTACCCCCCCTCTGACGAGGGGTCAAAGAACCCCTACCACCGGGTTTATCGGGGAACTGCGAGAAGAAAGAGCGTATCAGTCTGGGGGCATGAAGATCACAACTGCGCACCCACGACCGCTCCTCCGGGCCATACCCCTTCCAGTGCACCAAAAATGACAGCCGACCCCGAACCACCTTGGAGTCAAAAATCCTTTCAACAACAAACTCCCTCTGGCCACGTATCAGAAGAGGGGAAGGTCTTCCACTGGAAGAAGGATTACTAATCGCCCATTTTAAAAGGGAACAATGAAATGTTTTATTGATACCCAAAGAACGGGGCAGATCTAACTGAAATGCCACCGGATTGATAACCCTGGTGATCTTATAAGGGCCGATGAACCGGGGCCCTAACTTATGAGATGGCTGTCTCAACTTCAAATTCTTGGTAGACAACCAGACGAAGTCTCCTAATTTGAAGCTGCAGGGTCTTTTCCGCTTATCAAAAATCCTTTTGGTCACTAATGACACAGACACAAGGGCTTTCTTCACTTTCCGCCAAATACCTCTAAGGACCGAAACCACAGAGGAACCACCAGGCGTGGAGTCCAGGGGGTCAAAAGAATTGGCCTTAGGATGATGCCCATACACACAAAGGAAGGGAGAGATCCCTGTAGCAGAGTGAGCCGCGTTGTTATAGGCAAACTCCGCCATGGACAGATGAGCAACCCAGTCAGTCTGACACTTGGAGACATAACACCTGAGGAACTGCTCCAAGGACTGGTTCACCCTTTCAGTCTGCCCATTAGACTGCGGATGGTAGCCTGACGACAAGCTGACAGAAATCTGGAGATCGGAACAAAATGCCCTCCAGAATTTGGCCACAAACTGGGATCCGCGGTCAGAGACCACATCAAGTGGCAACCCGTGGAGACGCACAACATGCAGCATAAATAATTCAGACAGGCGTCTGGCTGATGGCAGCCCAACCAGTGGAACGAAGTGCGCCATCTTCGAAAACCTGTCAACGACAACCCAGATGGCTGTCATCCCCGAGGATTTGGGCAAGTCCACCACAAAATCCATTGAAATGTGGGTCCATGGCTTAGATGGGATAGAGAGTGGATGTAATGGGCCAACAGGAACCCCTCTAGGAGTCTTATTTCGGGCACAGATGTCACATGCCCGAACCCACTGATCCACATCCTTAGCCACCGAGGGCCACCACACCGCCCTAGATAGCAACTCCCGAGTTCTGGCAATACCCGGGTGACCTGCCGACTTCTTGGCATGGAATTCCAGGAACACTCGCTGTCTTAACCTAGGAGGCACAAACAAAAGACCTACCGGAAGGTCTGGAGGAGCCTGCTCCTGTGCTCTAAGGACTAATGATAAGAGGTCCTGGGTAATGCCCACTTTAATACATGATGGGGAAACAATGGGCAACGGCTCCTCGGTGGTCTCCTGGATTGGAGCAAAACTCCGCGAGAGCGCATCAGCCTTGATGTTTTTTGACCCAGGGCGATATGTTATCAAAAAATTAAAGCGAGCAAAAAACAAAGCCCATCGTGCCTGCCTGGCATTGAGACGCTTCGCTGACTCTAAATATGCCAGATTCTTATGGTCAGTGAGAATTGAGACCACAAACTTAGTCCCCTCAAGCCAGTGTCTCCACTCCTCGAGTGCATCCTTAATAGCCAACAATTCCCGGTTACCCACGTCATAATTCATTTCGGCAGGCGAAAATTTACGGGAAAAGTAAGCACAGGGATGAAGGCGATTATCAGACACTCCCATCTGAGAAAGCACTGCCCCAATACCCATCTCAGAGGCATCCACCTCCACCACAAAAGGACGCTCTGGATCTGGGTGTCGCAGCACCTTGGCCGAAACAAATGCCCTTTTGAGACGGGCAAAAGCCGCTTTAGCCTCACAAGACCAGTGAGCAACATCCGCCCCTTTCTTAGTGAGTGCCACCAAGGGCGCCACTATAGACGAAAATCCAGCGATAAATCGTCTATAAAAATTCGCAAAGCCCAGGAAACGCTGAAGCGCCTTCAAACTAGTGGGCTGCACCCAATCCAGGACTGCCTGTACCTTGGAACCCTCCATTTGGAAACCTTCTGGGGAGATAATATATCCTAGAAATGCGATTTGCTGAACTTCAAATTCGCACTTCTCCAGCTTCGCCCCAAGCCGGTGGTCTCTGAGTTTCTGGAGGACTAAGCGTACATGCTTCTGATGTTCCTCCAGGGAATGGGAGAAGATTAGGATGTCATCTAAGTATACAACTAAGAATCTATCCAAATATTCCCTGAGCACATTATTCATGAAATCCTGGAAGACTGCCGGGGCATTACAGAGCCCAAAAGGCATCACCAAATATTCATAATGCCCTGAGTGGGTATTAAAGGCAGTCTTCCATTCATCCCCCTCTCTTATTCGGATTAGATTGTACGCACCGCGTAGGTCAATCTTAGAAAAAATGGTGGCAGTACGAAGCTGGTCAAACAAGACCGAAATGAGAGGCAGTGGGTATGAGTTTTTAATCGTGATACGGTTCAATTCCCTGAAGTCGATGCAGGGTCGCAACGAACCGTCCTTTTTACCCACGAAGAAGAACCCCGACCCAACTGGAGACTGTGAAGGTCTGATAAATCCCTTAGCCAAGTTCTCCTGAATGTACTCTGCCATAGCCTGAGTCTCAGGACGTGACAGGGAGTACAACCTGCTCTTGGGAAGCTTAGCATTTGGCAACAAATCAATGGCACAGTCATAGGGGCGATGGGGAGGTAGTACCTCTGCAACTTTTTTGGAGAACACGTCCGCAAAATCTGCATAACACCCTGGCAATCCTGGCAAACTTAGCTGCGAGAGCCTGACTGGAAGGCTCAAGCAACTCCTGAAACAATCAGTACCCCAACTAAGAATCTCCCCAGAGACCCAGTCAAATTGAGGATTGTGGGCCCTTAACCAGGGTAACCCCAACACCAATGGGGCAAAAGTACAGACAGTCACATAAAAGGACAATTTTTCAGAGTGTGTGGCTCCAATAAACAAAGAAATCTGGCTAGTGCAAGAGGTAATTTTACCTTGGGATAATGGTTCCCCGTTTAACCCACAAATCTCAATTTCCGATGCCAAGGGTACTAAGGGAACAGAGTGTTTCAGGGCGAATTGGCGGTCCATAAAAACCCCGTCGGCCCCACTGTCCACAAAGGCCTCAGTCTTGACAGTTTGACCGAGGATCTTCAAGGTCACCGGAATGATAAAAGTCTTCTTGGGAAATTCTGACTTCTGGCCTGACAGGATATTTCCCATCACCCTCAGGCCCTGAAGTTTTCCGGCTTTTCTGGGCATGATACTACCACATGACCTTTATTCCCACAGTACAAACACAACCCCTGCTGTCTCCTCCGCGTCTTCTCACGCGAGGAGAGGCGGGTAGCCCCAATCTGCATAGGCTCCTCAGAAAATTCCTCAGAGTCTGAGGTTCCCTTGGGAAGGAAGGAAATCTCAGTCTCCCTTTCAAGCCTACGCTCTCTCAGCCGTCTATCCACCCGGATGGATAACTGCATGAGCTGATCCAAGCTATCAGGCAAGGGATATTGTACCAGTTGGTCCTTTATCTGGTTAGAAAGACCTCTTCGGTACTGGTGTCTCAGGGCTGGGTCATTCCACTGGGTATCATGGGCCAACCTCCGAAACTCCGTACAGTAAACCTCAACTGGCCTTCGCCCTTGCTTAAGGATCGAAATCTGAGCCTCGGCTGAGGCCGTCTTGTCAGGGTCATCATACAACATGCCCAGTGCCGTAAAAAAAGCATCAACACTTTTAAGCGACGGACAGTCAGGCTGCAACCCATATGCCCAGACCTGTGGGTCTCCTTGTAGCAAGGAAATCACTATGCCCACCCGCTGAATCTCCGACCCAGAAGACTGAGGCCTAAGCCGGAAGTATAGCTTGCAGCTCTCCTTGAAACAAAAGAACTGCGAGCGATCTCCAGAAAAACGATCCGGGAGATTTACTTTCGGCTCCTTAACCCCTGCAGGTGCTGCTGCTGCGGGAGCTCCGCCAGCAGCCTGGGAGATGTGCATTTTAATGGACAAATCATTAAATTGTCGAGTCAGGACCTGCACCTGATCGACCACCTGTTGCAACGTATTTTGAGGGGTATGCTCCATATTCCCACAAAATTTCAACAGGAGTATTAGGCTGCTGAATATGTTATGCACACCAGTGCCTGCAGGAAAGTACTGGTGTCAGAACTGTTATGCACTCCAGTGTCTGCAGGAATGTACTGGTGTTTGAACTGTTATGCAAAACAGATGGACTCACAGACAAACTGGGGGATATGACATAACGTACACAGAAGGTGATAGGGTAACAAAATACACACAAAGTGAACAGAGAAGCCCAGAGGCTAAGGAACTGTGTATCTCCCTTGTATTAGAACTGCTCAGATGGAAAAGCAAGATGTTGTGTTTTAATACGTAGAGAACCCGAAATGCTGTTGCTAAGGGCAACAGCAAAACCCTAAAGGGTTACCAACGGGTGTGGCAGTAAACTCCTTGGTCAGAGATGGAATGATAGACACAAGGAGAATCTCCACAATCCTAATTCTCACTTGCAGTGCACAGGTTTTAGCTTACTGCCACTAAACTGACCCCTGACACCTAGCACAGTGAGACAGGATTAGACAGGCAAGTCTTAGAATACAGCCGCAAACTTGCTAAGTTCACAGAGTAGTAACAGAACCCCAGCAAGCTAAACGACTGACTCCAGTCTTACTGCTAGGTCTGGATTGGCAGAGTGTAATACCAAATCCCCAGGCCTATTTGCAGTAAGCAACAAACAAATACAAAGCTACACAGTACTGGCTAACTTTCATGAACTGACTAACCAACAAAGATTCAGCAGCATCTGCTTACCATGAAAAGAGGCCTTATAAAGCAGGTGCTGTCCACGCCCCACTCAGACCTCACAGACTGTGAGCACAAAAACCAGCACCGGATCCCCTGCCGTGCACAGAGCCTATAACCACTGCACAGCAAAAGACCCGAACCGGAGTATCAGCTGCGCTCAGGTTACTCCACTAGCACTTGTCTCCCGGTTGCCATGACGACGTGGCAGCACAGGGCAGGAGACCCTAACAGTAGTGCAGGACTGTAGGGGAGAGTCAGGGAGCCTTCCTCCAACGGAGCTGTGAGGAAAAAATGGCGCCAGTGTGCTGAGGAGATAGGCTCCGTCCCTTTTCCGGCGGCCTTTCTCCCGCTTTTTTATGTAAAAATAGGCAGGGGTTAAATACATCCATATAGCCCAGGAGCTATATGTGATGTATTTTTTGCCAAAAAGGTGTTTTTATTGCGTCTCAGGGCGCCCCCCCCCAGCGCCCTGCACCCTCAGTGACCGGAGTGTGAAGTGTGCTGAGAGCAATGGCGCACAGCTGCGGTGCTGTGCGCTACCTTAGTGAAGACAGGACGTCTTCTGCCGCCGATTTTCCGGACCTTCAGTCTTCTGGCTCTGTAAGGGGGACGGCGGCGCGGCTCCGGGACCCATCCATGGCTGGGCCTGTGATCGTCCCTCTGGAGCTAATGTCCAGTAGCCTAAGAAGCCCAATCCACTCTGCACGCAGGTGAGTTCGCTTCTTCTCCCCTTAGTCCCTCGATGCAGTGAGCCTGTTGCCAGCAGGTCTCACTGAAAATAAAAAAACCTATTTAAACTTTTACTCTAAGCAGCTCAGGAGAGCCACCTAGATTGCACCCTTCTCGTTCGGGCACAAAATCTTAACTGAGGCTTGGAGGAGGGTCATAGGGGGAGGAGCCAGTGCACACCAGGTAGTCCTAAAGCTTTTTACTTTTGTGCCCAGTCTCCTGCGGAGCCGCTATTCCCCATGGTCCTTTCGGAGTCCCCAGCATCCACTAGGACGTTCGAGAAATATTTGCTAGTTATAGGGATAAAGAACAAGAGAAGGACTCCTATTTTTAATTAAGACATTGTACAGCAGAATAAAATTCCAATGGGCCTACCCAACTTCTAGTACTGATAGATCCTTTAAAAACTTGTAAAACAAGTTTACCATGGACTCTCTTGGGGGAATTAAATTGCTTTTATTGCAGCCGCCACTTGATGGCGCCCAACGGCAGCAATTCAATTGTTCTGCCTTTCAGGCGCCCATTAGCCACAGAGGACACATTTTTTCTTGCAGCCTCCTGAGTGAGAAAAAATGTGTGCAAACTCGGCACTTTAGGAATACAAACAGTAGTTTGGATGCCAAAAGCAGGACTTTTGCCATGTTTAGCAGTTTTGAAAGGCTAAACCCGAAGCTATCGATTGACTAAAATGCTAATGGGAGTCTGGTCAGAGCAACAATTGAATCAGCCCTACTTATACAAGCTTACAGGAAATTACTTGTACGGGCTTTCCATACTCTCCGGTTCCACCAGGAAGGGGGGAATCATAGTACAGTATGGACATTCTCACAACATTGCAAACAAATGCAAGCCAAAACAAAACCACACATGCATGAGAAAGCTATATTACTTGCTGGTCATCAGGGGCAGGTGGAAATAATGGTTTAAAATGTGATAGGCTTCAGGAAAACTGTATACTCTGTACTCTTCCAACTTCATAAAATGTTTTAAGAAGCAATGCTCAACAATTTCAAACTGATTCAAATGTCCCCAGTTTATGGCCACATGATCCCAGCACAGTCTCCAACAGTCCCAGGTTCATTTCATTTTAAATATTAATTAAAAATAATAATTAGAAAAGCAAACCCTACTGTGTTCCAAATTTGCTATTCTCATTAAAAACAGTTAAAACTTTATCAATTTAAGCTCAAATGTTTGTGACTAATATTTTTTTATGATCCATCTACATTTTAAGAAATTCCCACAAATTTGGACATACAGTATTTGTGCCAATTCAATGACATACTGTAAGCTGTGCAGTGTGAGCAAGGATCAGATAGCCTTGGGCCGCGATCAGTTACTACAGCTGTAGACTAATGCCCCTTTTGCACCAAAATGCCAGGTTCACCCTGAGTTTTCGAACATGGTTCCAAACAGTGTCATAGCCAGGTCAGTCCTTGTTCAGACTGGACACAGAATATTGGCGGGTAGACCCCTTTTAGACTGCACCCGTGTGCAGATTACCTGTACTGGCGGCACCTGGAGATTACATCATCACCAAGCGCCAGTGATCCGGCTTTTTGTATACATTTAGCGTGACCCTAGTCACACTGTTCATACCGCACCGGTATCTGGGCCATGCCAAATTCAACCCTGGTAGCTACCACGGTCGGATTCCCGGGTAAGGTGATCTGGGTAATTTTTATCTGACCCTTTCTCACCAAATCTGTCCCGTTTTGCACCCCCGCAATAACCAAGGTTAAAAGTTTGGTGGAAAAATGGTATTATAGAGTAGTCTATTGTGTCATCCCATCAGACACTTAAGCAACTTCTGTACCCTTTTCCTCCACCTACAATATGCAGCCTGAACGCTTTGTGTCCTGCAGCATGGAAAGGGTTAAGAACATATTCTGTGATGCAGCTGGCATGCACTGGGACAGTTAACAGCTGGGTGCCAGGACCGCTGGCAGTTGAGAGGTGGCCATTTTGGGCAGACAGCTCACCAGAAAACAAGACCCTGTTCTTGGTGAACAGATATAGGGAAACAGCAGCCGGTTTCCAGCACCAGTCTCCTGCAGCGACTCCACAAGTTCTGGCGTCCTTTGCTCACAGGCGCCTGGCAGGGACATAGTGGTGGACGGACATACCCTGGGGCTTCAGCTGCAGTGTGGTGATGTAGATTCCCTCCCACAGAGAGGAGGCCATAACAGGAGAAGGAGAGCCGTTGCTGCAGATACCAAAGGGACATCTTGTTTGTGTGTGGATGGTGATGGCTCCATCATATTGTTTGAACTGCAGGTCAGTAGCCACACACCACTTATCACTAGTCATTAGCCCTTGGAGAATTAGAGGAGGGCAATAATAGCAGTAACAGACTCTTTCAGCTGCATCCAGTTTACTTGGATTGAATGCTGCAGGAAAGGATAGTTCTGAATCCATCAAATGCCCAGGCCATGTAGAACTACAATATTAACTAGCCATATAAACTTACGTGCAAGCAATTCATCCGAGAACATATAATTCCTGATTACTAGTTGTCAGCTACAGTTTGAAGTTACAGTTTATAAAGAGAGCCAGGACTGAGCCGAGCAAACGATAGCATATTGTGCCTGGCATGACAGTGTGAATACAACAGACAGCCTTCACTAAGGGAACTGCGCTGAGCTGTAAATTGACCCAAAGCACGGAGTACATATAGCTACCAGGAGTCTACTACAATAACAGAAACAGAAAAATTAGCAACAAAGGAAAAAGAACTACGTATTTCCAGATAGAAAAAGAGTGAGAATTAACTTCTGGCTGAGCAGGGGTAGCTAACCTTCACCCATTTGAGACCCTTGACAACTAATTTGGGGAGAATAACCTTTCCTAGAACGTGCACTAACAAACTAAAACCAGCTAGCTATAGAGGTTACCGGATCTCAATTGAAAAGTTATTTATCTGTGATGGTTTCTTTTAATTTTGTGTAATAGATCACTAAGATTATTAACTGCTGATACTATATATTGTAAATTGTATTTCTTGCATGAAAAGTCTATAATTGTAACACATTGAACATATTAAAATACTTTAGAGAAACTGCAATTACTTGCTGTGTGGACTGTACATTGAACTTTCCATGGTACTGTTCCCAGAGTATCAAACTATTATAAACAAGCTACTATGTGTGTCTAGAGCCCAGCCCCCATCCCTTCCCTCACAACTCTCAGTGACTGAGATGTGAAAGGAAGGGGGGAGAAGTGAAAGGAGGGAGGGTTGGGCAGAGAGTTGGGAAAGGATGAAGAGTGGAAGAGAAAGTGATGGGAAATGGTGAGGAGTTGGGAAGAAAGAGTATGGAAAGTAGCATACCCTCCAACACTTCCCAGCTGAAAACTGGGTGAAAACCGAGAAAAGGGGCGGGGTCACAAGCAAAGGGGGCGTGGCTAAGTGGCGCTCCCATAGGCTTCCATTGTAATGGGAGACACTGAAAACCGGTACAAGGACCCTTTTGGCTGGTACAGACCATCAAAAAACGGTACTGTACCAGCCAAAATGGGACAGTTGGAGGGTGTGAAGTAGGAGGAGAGAGAGAAAAAGTTGGGAAAAGAGAAGTTTTGGAAAGAAGAGAAGGGAAAGACAGAGGAGTAAGGAGAAAGAGAGGGGAAAGGAGGAAGGGTGGCTGAGAAAGAGATGGAAAGAGAAGGGAAAGGAGTAAGGATTGGGAAAATGGAGTTGGGAAAGGATGAGCAGCGGGGACAAAAAGATAAGAAAGGAAGAGGAGTGGGTAGGGGGTGCGCCAAAATGTATGTGTATTGAAAGTTTTTATATATTTTTATAGAAACACCTTAACACTACTTCACTGACACATTCTCTGTATTCTTCTGTAGCAGGCTGAGACATAACTAAGGCCACTGTATTCTACTGGGCTTATCTATCACTGAATCAATCTTTGATAGTCGTCACCAGCCAACATGGACATTTCCTTGACATAACATTGCATTTAATATAACACAGAGTGTAGTTGACATTACATCTACCATCTGAATAGGATATACATTATCCTGATTCTAAGCTTGCATTATACATTTTACAGAGATGGCTCACTGCCCATTTAAGATTTCTACCTCTTGTGCCACCTGAGACAAAGTGACAAGACTATAAGCTGAAATCATACAGAGCAGGCTTTAGGAACTCTGATCTCCAGCAGGTTTATTACTAGTACAGTCACACTCTTCCTTTAGGAGACTTTATACTGGTACTCCATTTTGGACAACACCTTTTTGTACAATGTGGCGCCCCAATCTAACTCTCTCTGCACATGTTATATCTGCCCCCCCTGCAGTGCACATGGTTTTGCCCATTAGTTAACAAATCTGAATTAGGCCCTAAGGGGGTCATTCGGGTCAGAACTGCGCATGCCGAGTTGATCACTCGTAGCAACATTTTGCTGCTCGTGCGATCAACTAGACGCCGCCTATGGGGGGGGGGGGGAGTGTATTTTAGCATAGCAGGGCTGCGATCGCTTGTGCTGCCCTGCTATGCAGAAAAAGTTTTGTGCAGAACAAGACTAGACCTGTAGTTACTTACCCTGTGTGATGGATCCAGCGATGAAGGTCTCGGAATTGACGTCAGACAACTGCCCTCCAAACGCCTGGACACGCCTGCGTTCAGATCTCCACACTCGGAAAACGGCGAGTATCCGCCCCGCTGTCAATCTTCTTGCGATCGTGCTAGCGATCACTTTCTTCTGGTCATTGCCCGGTGACGGTCGTTGCTGGGCAATGATGCGCGTACACCACGCATGCGCATTTCCGACCCGTTCGCACCGCAGCATGCAAACAGGTCGGAATGACCCCCTATGTTCGGTATCACATGTGCAAACATACACACTAGGGTTAATTTACTTACCAGCGTTTTTGGACTGCGGAAGGAAACTGGAGTACCTGAAAGAAACCCACGCATGCATTCCTCCACAGATATGTCACATACTTTTCACCATCCAGGCAATCGGGCAGTAATTTATATTTATATATATATATATATATATATATATATATATATATATATATATATATATATATATATATATATATATATGTGTGTGTGTGTGTACAAAAATCCCAGCACTCCTCTTTGAAACAATAGACACTGCGGTGCCCTCCCAGAGGTGTTGCTCCTTAATGCATATGAAAAGAACAGAGGCGGCACTCACGCAGGCTTTTGCAGGTGTAGAAAAGTCAGTTTAATGTACTGACATGTTTCGGGGACTTGAAAAAGACTTCTTCAGTCGAAACGCGTTGGTGTGAGGGCCAGGACTACCAGGGACTGATTGGGACGGTATCCACTAAGGTGAGAACAATCCGGACTTCAACATCTTTCTTTCACCCGTGTACACCCCCCTCTCTTACCTGGAGCCCTTTGGCAGTTTTTATGTTGTTTTAGAAGTTTTTTTGTACAATAAATCATTTTATGTGTCACCCCATGACACCATGCTTCGTTTCTCTTCATGCATAATACGAGGGGAACGGACTTTAGAATAAGGAGCATCCAGAACCAGTAGGACCACCCTAAAGATACCCTTATATACAAGTTCCCGCATTGTACAGTGTGAGTTGGCTACGCCCACCATTCCTCTCATCTATCTTATTTGCATGAGTGTTACCGTGTACGACAGATCGATCTAAAGATACCTTTATGTGTGTTTCACCCTCCCATTGTTAGGCGCCGGGGTCCGCTTGTCCGCGCGACCCGGCGCCTAGCAACTAGGGACGCCGTGCACGTACAGCCGCCGGCTCCCTAGCAACGCTAGACGCCGGGCGCGCTGAAGCCGCACGGACCCTAGCAACGGGGACGCCACTGGCGGACCGCGTTCCCCGTTGCTGGGTTTTAGGATTTAATGCGTTCACCTGTTCTCTGGCCGTGCAGCAAGGCAGCTGCACGGCATTTAGTCCAATCAGCCTCTAAACAGCTGATTGGAGGACTCCCTGTTAAGTACACTCCCAGGGCTTCTCACAGACGCCGGTAATAGCTTCCTGCATGCTGCCTTTGTTTGCTGAGAGTCTGTTTCCAGTCCTGCTGTATCCGGTCATTCCAGTCCTCAGAAGTCCTGTACTCGGGAGTTACCATCTCGTCCCTGGAGTCCAGACTGATCACCGTTTTATATCCAGTGGTGTTCGTGAGTTGCGGCTCTGCCGTGTGTTGCGGCTCAGCCGCTTTACCTTTTAGATTTTGTGTTTGGAGCATTTGCGGAGGGTTCCGCTTCCACAAGTCCTCTCTGGTACTCGGCGGTGCCGGGTAGGAGAATTGGACAAGTGGATATTTTGGTTGTCCTTTTCCCTGGCGGTTTCTCCGCACATATTATAGTTTTGAGTTTGCTTAGCCTCTGGCCTGGTTGTTTAGTTAGAGGGCCTCTTGTTATCACCCTGTCTCGGGTTTCCCTTTGTCTCTCATTAAGACCGGGGGGCATCGAAGTTGGGCAGACATAATCCGCCCTTCAAACGCGGCTGCCAAGGGCTCAAGAAACCATAGTCTCGCAGGGGATTTCTGACAACACGGGTGAGACAACAGAGTTAGGGCGCCAGGGGCTATTTTCCTGTCCTGCTCCCTTCCCCAGCATTCCGTTCCAGTGCTCCGGTCCTTGCCATAAGATCTCCTCTGACCAGAGTGCTGGAATCATAACATTATTACCGGCCATACCAAAACTTAAAATTAAACGGGGTTTAATTTTTTCTCATTCAGTTTTGTGACAGTTTATCGGCCTCATGAATCCAACAGGTTTAGGGCCAAATCCTGGTCAGCTCTTAGTCAGCCAGATTCAAGAACTTACTCAGATGGTTCAGGATCTTTCTCTTCGGGTGTGTCACGATCCGGGTATCTGGACGCCATTTCTTACCCATCAGATGCCTCCCAAGGCTGGCTCAGCGCTCCAGGACCGGATCCCATCTGTTATCCTAATGTTCACATTCCTGCATCCTCTCCTGTCTCTCTGAGACGCTGTCACAGTAACGCCTTATTACATCTGGCATGGCGTCTCCCGCGGCCTCCGCCGCCGTCCCTGAGCTTCTGCATGCAGAGTGTCAGAGTGGCGATTACGTCAGCCGCGGCCTCCGCTGTGTCCGCGTGGTTGGATGTGCACTTGTCAGCCTGGCGTCTCCTGTCTCCAGTGGCCGGCGCCGCCATTACTGTTTTCATTACCACATGGATTACAAACCAAACTTCCCTCCAAGTGTCTGCATGGGCGCAGCCATCTTGGATTCTGTCAGCTGATCATTTCCTCCAATCTGTTGTCAGTATTGTTAATCTGCATAATTGCCTAGCCAATCCCTTCCTTGCTGCAGGTATAAATACACTGTGCCTGAGCAAGGAAGGCGTCAGTGCTTTGGTTGTCAAACCTAGTTCCTGTTTGTCTCTCTCCTGTGATTGTCTTCCAGGTTCCAGCTCCTGTCTCAAGACTTCCACCATAGAGACCCGCACCAGCATTCCACCTGCGGTGTAGCCTGACTCTCCAATCCATTGTGGATTCATCTGTTTCCAGCTACAACATTACCTGCTTCCAGCTCAGCTTCCAGCAGAGTACAGCTTCCCTTAAAGGGCCGGTGTCCTTTCTACACTTTACCACTCTCCACCGGTATTATTATTTCTCCGCTCTCAAGTTCTACATTTCAGTTCATATTTCATCGCTCCCAAGTTCATTTATTATTTAACTGGTTCCAGCCAGTATCCACTCCGTGCTAACAACAGTCTGGTTCCAGCCAGTATCCACAGCAGCTGTTTTACCTTCAGCAACCCAGCTTTTCCTGGAACACCAGCTGGCACAATCCTGGGTTATCTCCATTGCTACAGTCGGGCCTGGTAAGGACTTTCCATCTAGAAGATCATAAGAACTATCTCACACTACCAGTGCCCTGTGGCTCCTGCCATCCTGTAGTACCCAGGAACTGTATTTATTATTTGCTGACTTTTACGTTTTCTTTTACTGCTGCTGTGTTGCGGAGTTGTCATAATAAACATCATTGACTTTTATCTAAGTTGTCGTGGTCACGCCTTCGGGCAGTTATTATTCATGTTACTTACATGTCCAGGGGTCTGATACAACCTCCCAGGTTCCGGTACATCTCAGCCCCTACAACTGAGGCTGCCTCCCGTCAGCTCAGGCCCTCAGTTGTGACAGTAAGCACTGACCTAATGAATCCAGCCGGAGACCAGGATCAAGCGGCCAGGCCGATGCAAGAACTGGCAGCCCGACTAGAACATCAGGAGGCTGCACAGGGCCACATCATCCGCTGTCTCCAGGATCTCTCTACTCGGCTGGATGGGATTCAGACAACTCTCCGTGGATCAGGCGCATCTGGTGCGTCAACCACAGTGACTCTAGCTATAACCCCACCCACCTTACCCATTTCTGCTCCACGTCTTCATCTTCCAACGCCAGCAAAATTTGACGGATCTCCAAGATTCTGCAGGGGATTTCTCAACCAGTGTGAGATTCAGTTTGAGCTACAACCTGGCAATTTTCCCAGTGACCGTACAAAAATTGCCTACATCATCTCTCTTCTCAGTGGCTCCGCCCTTGACTGGGCATCACCGTTATGGGAGAGGTCCGACACCCTGCTATCTTCTTACACTGCATTTGTGTCAACATTCAGGCGCATCTTCGACGAGCCAGGCCGGGTAACCTCAGCTTCATCCGAGATTCTCCGTTTACGCCAGGGGTCACGTACTGTAGGACAATATCTGATACAGTTCCAGATCCTGGCATCCGAACTGGCATGGAACGACGAGGCCCTGTATGCTGCATTCTGGCATGGCTTATCTGAGCTTATTAAAGATGAGTTAGCTACCAGAGACTTACCTTCTAAGTTAGATGAGCTAATCTCACTCTGCACGAAAGTTGATTTACGTTTCAGAGAGAGAGCAACTGAGCGTGGAAGATCATCTGCTCCAAAATCTTCTGCTCCTCCTCCTCGTCAACTGTCACCATCTAAAGATGAGCCCATGCAAATTGGCCGTTCCCGTTTAACTCCTGCTGAGCGCCGAAGACGTCTCTCTGAGTCTCTCTGTCTGTATTGTGCAGCTCCGTCTCACACCATCAATGCCTGTCCCGAACGTCCGGGAAAACTCCAAACCCTAGCTCGCCCAGGAGAGGGCCGGCTAGGAGTAATGATCTCCTCTCCATCTCCTCATGATTGTAATCTCCCAGTCTCGCTTCAAGTTGCTCAACGTTATCGGAACGTCATTGCTCTCCTTGATTCCGGAGCAGCTGGGAACTTTATTACTGAAGCCTATGTTAAACGGTGGTCCCTACCCACCGAGAGACTTCCTTCCTCCTTTTCCTTAACTGCCGTGGATGGCAGTAAAATTTTTGATACTGTTATTGCTCTAAGGACTCTACCAGTTCGTCTGAGAGTGGGAGTTCTTCATTCCGAACTTATTTCACTTTTAGTGATTCCAAGAGCCACACATCCTGTGGTCCTGGGCCTTCCATGGCTCCGTCTTCACAATCCTACAATTGATTGGACGACTACGCAAATCCTGGCATGGGGTTCCTCCTGTGCAGAGACATGTTTGTTTAAAGTATTGCCTGTCTGTTCTTCCTCCCCCAGGTCGTCTGATGTTCCACCTCCTCCATATCAAGATTTCACGGATGTGTTCAGTAAAGCTTCTGCTGATATCCTTCCTCCTCAGAGAATGGGACTGCCCGATTGATCTCGTTCCAGGGAAGGTTCCACCTCGAGGCCGAACTTATCCGTTGTCTCTGCCTGAGACGCATTCTATGGAGGAATACATTAAAGAGAACCTAGCAAAGGGGTTCATTCGACCTTCTTCTTCCCCAGCCGGCGCAGGCTTCTTTTTTGTAAAAAAGAAAGATGGTGGTCTGCGGCCGTGCATCGACTACAGAGGTTTGAACGACATTACCATCAAGAACCGTTATCCTTTACCCCTGATTACTGAGCTCTTTGACAGAGTTAGCGGAGCTACCATCTTTACAAAGCTGGACTTGCGAGGTGCATACAATCTCATCCGGATCCGTGAGGGTGACGAGTGGAAGACCGCCTTTAACACCCGTGACGGACATTATGAGTACCTCGTCATGCCCTTCGGATTGAGCAATGCTCCAGCTGTCTTCCAGCATTTTGTCAATGAGATTTTCAGAGACATTCTATACCGTCATGTCGTGGTCTATCTAGACGATATCCTCATTTTTGCCAACGATTTAGAGGAACATCGTTTTTGGGTTAAAGAGGTTCTGTCCCGTCTCCGTGTCAATCATCTCTATTGCAAATTAGAAAAATGCGTCTTTGAAGTCAAGTCCATTTCCGTTTCTAGGGTACATTGTGTCCGGTTCCGGACTAGAGATGGATCCTGAGAAACTACAAGCAATTCAGAATTGGCCGGTACCCTTAACCCTCAAAGGGGTCCAGAGGTTCTTAGGGTTCGCCAATTATTACCGAAAGTTTATACGAGACTTTTCCACCATTGTGGCGCCTATTACTGCTTTCACCAAGAAGGGTGCTAACCCGTCCAAGTGGTCTGAAGAAGCCATGCAAGCTTTTCATCTTTTAAAACAGAGGTTCATCTCTGCGCCTGTCCTGAAACAGCCTGACATCGACTCTCCTTTCATCCTAGAGGTGGATGCCTCCTCCGTTGGAGTAGGAGCGGTGTTATCTCAGAGGGCTAAAGATGGCCATTTACATCCTTGCAGTTTCTTCTCCCGGAAGTTCTCCCCAGCTGAGCGCAACTATGCCATTGGCGACCAGGAGTTGCTAGCCATCAAGCTCGCTCTAGAAGAGTGGAGGTATCTGTTGGAGGGAGCTTCTCATTTAATCACCATACTTACAGACCACAAGAACCTTTTATACCTGAAGGGCGCACAATGTCTCAACCCTCGTCAGGCCAGATGGGCACTTTTCTTTTCCAGGTTCGACTTTAAACTCCAGTTCTGTCCGGGCTCTCAGAATCGCAAGGCCGATGCCCTTTCCCGCTCATGGGAGCAAGAAAATGAGTCAGAGTCTTCAGACAAGCATCCTATTATAAATCCGTTGGCATTCTCCACGGTAGGGATGGACTCTACGCCCCCATCAGGGAAAAGTTTTGTGAAGCCGATGCTAAGGAAGAAGCTCATGCATTGGGCCCATGCTTCCCGTTTTGCCGGACATACAGGTATCCAAAAAACCCTGGAGTTTATCTCTAGGTCCTATTGGTGGCCAACTCTGAAAAAGGACGTCTTGGAGTTTATTGCATCTTGCCCAAAGTGTGCCCAACATAAAGTATCCCGCCAGTCGCCTGCGGGGCAACTGGTTCCACTATCCGTTCCCCGTCGACCATGGACCCACTTGTCGATGGATTTCATTACAGACTTACCCATGTGCAACAAGTTCAATACCATCTGGGTGGTAGTTGACCGGTTCACCAAGATGGCACACTTCATTCCTCTCACCGGTCTTCCGTCAGCTTCCAAGTTGGCTCAAGTATTCATACAAGAGATCTTCCGACTCCACGGTCTTCCTGAAGAAATTATCTCAGATCGAGGAGTTCAATTCACAGCCAAATTCTGGCGAAGTTTATGTCAAGTCCTCCAAGTCAAGCTAAAGTTTTCCACGGCTTACCATCCTCAGACCAATGGTCAAACCGAGAGGGTGAATCAGGACTTGGAGGCCTTCCTCCGCATCTATGTGTCCTCCTCTCAAGATGACTGGGTTCAATTACTTCCCTGGGCCGAGTTCTGTCATAACAACCAGTATCATTCTTCATCTGCTTCAACACCATTCTTCACTAGCTTTGGATTCCACCCTAAAGTTCCTGAGTTCCAACCGCTTCCAGCAACTTCTGTTCCCGCAGTGGATATCACCTTGCATCAGTTTGCCAATATATGGAAGAGCGTACGATCAGCTCTGCAAGGCATCGTTCAGGTACAAGAAGTTTGCGGATAAGAAGCGTCGAGCAGTTCCTGCTCTCAAGGTGGGTGATCGGGTATGGTTATCCACGAAGAATTTGAGGTTAAGAGTTCCCAGTATGAAGTTTGCACCTCGCTATATCGGTCCTTTCAAGATTGAACAAGTCATCAATCCTGTTGCTTACAGACTCCAGTTGCCTCCCTTCTTAAAAATACCCAGGACATTCCATGTTTCCCTGTTGAAACCGCTGATCTTGAATCGGTTTCATTCCTCACTTCCTCCAACTCCGAAAGTCCAAACTCAACGAGGCGTTGAGTATGAAGTGGCCAAGATCCTGGACTCACGTCACCGTTACGGTCAACTACAATATCTTATTGACTGGAAGGGTTATGGTCCTGAGGAACGTTCATGGACCAATGCTTCTGATGTCCATGCTCCTGCCTTGGTCCGGAGATTCCATTCCAAGTTTCCTCAAAAGCCAAAGAAGTGTCCTGGGGCCACTCCTAAAGGGGGGGGTGCTGTCACGATCCGGGTATCTGGACGCCATTTCTTACCCATCAGATGCCTCCTAAGGCTGGCTCAGCGCTCCAGGACCGGATCCCATCTGTTATCCTAATGTTCACATTCCTGCATCCTCTCCTGTCTCTCTGAGACGCTGTCACAGTAACGCCTTATTACATCTGGCATGGCGTCTCCCGCGGCCTCCGCCGCCGTCCCTGAGCTTCTGCATGCAGAGTGTCAGAGTGGCGATTACGTCAGCCGCGGCCTCCGCTGTGTCCGCGTGGTTGGATGTGCACTTGTCAGCCTGGCGTCTCCTGTCTCCAGTGGCCGGCGCCGCCATTACTGTTTTCATTACCACATGGATTACAAACCAAACTTCCCTCCAATTGTCTGCATGGGCGCAGCCATCTTGGATTCTGTCAGCTGATCATTTCCTCCAATCTGTTGTCAGTATTGTTAATCTGCATAATTGCCTAGCCAATCCCTTCCTTGCTGCAGGTATAAATACACTGTGCCTGAGCAAGGAAGGCGTCAGTGCTTTGGTTTTCAAACCTAGTTCCTGTTTGTCTCTCTCCTGTGATTGTCTTCCAGGTTCCAGCTCCTGTCTCAAGACTTCCACCATAGAGACCCGCACCAGCATTCCACCTGCGGTGTAGCCTGACTCTCCAATCCATTGTGGATTCATCTGTTTCCAGCTACAACATTACCTGCTTCCAGCTCAGCTTCCAGCAGAGTACAGCTTCCCTTAAAGGGCCGGTGTCCTTTCTACACTTTACCACTCTCCACCGGTATTATTATTTCTCCGCTCTCAAGTTCTACATTTCAGTTCATATTTCATCGCTCCCAAGTTCATTTATTATTTAACTGGTTCCAGCCAGTATCCACTCCGTGCTAACAACAGTCTGGTTCCAGCCAGTATCCACAGCAGCTGTTTTACCTTCAGCAACCCAGCTTTTCCTGGAACACCAGCTGGCACAATCCTGGGTTATCTCCATTGCTACAGTCGGGCCTGGTAAGGACTTTCCATCTAGAAGATCATAAGAACTATCTCACACTACCAGTGCCCTGTGGCTCCTGCCATCCTGTAGTACCCAGGAACTGTATTTATTATTTGCTGACTTTTACGTTTTCTTTTACTGCTGCTGTGTTGTGGAGTTGTCATAATAAACATCATTGACTTTTATCTAAGTTGTCGTGGTCACGCCTTCGGGCAGTTATTATTCATGTTACTTACATGTCCAGGGGTCTGATACAACCTCCCAGGTTCTGGTACATCTCAGCCCCTACAACTGAGGCTGCCTCCCGTCAGCTCAGGCCCTCAGTTGTGACAGGGTGAAGTCACAGGAAGATCTTTTGCGAGCTTCCCTAAGGGTACTCCCTGAACCAAAGATGCATTTGCCTGACCGTTTTTCTGGTGATAGAAAAGAGTTTTTTAATTTTAAAGAATCCTGTAAACTTTATTTTCGTTTAAGACCGACTTCCTCGGGTACTGAATCTCAGCGGGTCGGGATTATTATTTCTTTGCTCCAGGGGGATCTTCAGACCTGGGCATTTGGTTTAAGAGCAGAGGATCCGGCATTGTTGTCAGTTGACGCTTTTTTTGAGTCTTTAGGGCTCTTGTATGATGACCCTGATAGAGAGGCGTCCGCTGAAAGTCAGTTGCGCGCTCTCAGACAGGGTAGAAATCCTGCGGAGGTTTATTGTACGGAGTTTCGCCGTTGGTCGAACGACTGTGGCTGGAATGACCCAGCCCTGCGCAGTCAGTTTCGCCTCGGCTTATCAGAGTCTCTAAAAGACAGTCTCCTTCATTACCCCGCTCCTGAGACTCTCGATAAACTCATGGAGCTTTCTATTAAGATTGATCATCGTCTCAGAGAGCGGAGGGCTGAAAAAGGAGCACCTGTAAGGTCAACTCCGTGTGTATATTCCATTCCTGAAGACGTAGAGGAGCCCATGCAGATGGGTCTCTCCCGGCTGTCTCCTGAAGAAAGAGCCAGAAGGCAAAATTCTGGTCTTTGTCTGTACTGTGGGGGTAAGGGACATTTTGCTCGTAATTGTCCGAACAAGTCGGGAAACGCTTTGACCAGGTAAATTGTGAGGGGGTTCACCTAGGTCTGCAGCTTATCTCCTCGAATAACTCCCTTTTAGTCCCAGTTAAAGTTTCCTTTGGCAGCCTCAGTTCTTCGGTTTCGGCTTTTGTTGACAGTGGAGCTGCAGGAAACTTTATGGATTTAACTTGGGCTAAGGCCTTAGGCATTCCTCAGTTACCTTTGGGTAGGTGTGTCACCATGCATGGCTTAGATGGGAGTCCGCTGTCTAATGGGATTATTTCTCTCCGTACACCCCCTGTACTACTTACAGTAGGAGCTCTACATTCCGAGAAAATCGAGTTCTTTCTTACACATTGCCCAGCAGTTCCAGTTGTTCTGGGTCACCCTTGGCTGGCCTTTCATAATCCCACCATTGATTGGCGGTCGGGGGAGATTTCACAATGGGGTACTTTTTGTGATAAGAAATGTATCACGTTTCCAGTCAGAGTAGCAGCTATTATTCCAGAACCCATTCCGGTGGAATACCAGGAGTTTGCTGATGTTTTCTCCAAAGGCAATGCGGACATTCTGCCTCCCCATCGGCCTTATGATTGTGCTATTGAGTTAATTCCTGGTGCCGCATTGCCAAAGGGAAGATTATATGCATTATCCGGGCCAGAAACTGCGGCTATGAATGATTATGTAAAGGAGAGCCTTGAGAAAGGATTTATTAGACCATCAAAATCTCCTTTAAGTGCAGGCTTCTTCTTTGTGGAGAAAAAGGATGGCTCGCTTAGACCTTGCATTGATTTTAGAGCCCTGAATAAGATCTCAGTTAAAAACACCTATCCTTTGCCGTTGATTTCTGTACTCTTTGATCAGTTACGTTCTGCTGTGATTTTTTCTAAAATTGACCTTAGAGGAGCGTACAACCTCATCCGAATTAAATCTGGAGATGAGTGGAAAACGGCCTTCAGTACTCAGTCGGGTCACTATGAATACCTGGTGATGCCGTTCGGCTTGTCTAATGCTCCAGCAGTTTTTCAAGACCTCATTAACGATGTGCTCCGTGACTTCCTAGGGAAATTCGTGGTCGTTTACTTAGACGACATCCTGATTTATTCTGAATCAATGGAACAACATGTTACCCAGGTGCGTCTGGTTCTTCAAAAGTTACGTGAGAATCATTTATATGCCAAGCTGGAGAAGTGTGAGTTTCATGTCACGGAAGTATCTTTTTTAGGGTACATTATTTCCCCTCGGGGATTTTCCATGGAACCAAAGAAGCTCCAGGCCATCCTTAGTTGGGCGCAACCCACCAATTTAAAAGCAATTCAGCGCTTTTTAGGGTTTGCGAATTATTATAGGAGGTTCATTCATTCTTTTTCTGACCTGGTTGCTCCCATTGTAGCTCTGACAAAGAAAGGAGCGGATCCTACCAACTGGTCGCGTGAAGCTGAGTTGTCCTTCCGGGCCTTGAAACAAGCCTTTGTCTCGGCTCCAGTCCTCAGACATCCCAATCCGGAATTGCCCTTTGTTGTGGAGGTTGATGCCTCGGAGGTTGGAGTGGGAGCTATCCTTTCTCAAAAGGATCCAGAGTCTCTGGAGTTACATCCTTGTGCCTTTATGTCCAGGAAATTCTCCTCCGCTGAATCCAACTATGACGTTGGTAATCGGGAGTTACTGGCGGTAACGTGGGCTTTCGAGGAGTGGAGGCATTGGCTGGAGGGAGCAAAACATACTATTTCAGTATTGACTGATCATAAAAACCTGCAATACATCGAATCGGCTAAACGGCTTAATACCCGGCAGGCACGTTGGGCTTTATTTTTTACTCGTTTCAAATTTATAATCACTTTCAGGCCTGGTTCCAAGAATACGAAGGCTGATGCCCTGTCACGCAGCTTTCTTCCGGTTCACAATAACAGTCCTGTTACTCCGATACTTCCATCTTCGTTCATCTGGGCAGGCCTCACACAAGATTTATTTACCCAGTTAAAACAGCTTCAACACCAAGCTCCTGGAAATACTCCTGCTGGTCGTCTTTATGTCCCTGAGTTTTTGAGAGCTACTGTTTTAACGGAATTCCATGATAACAAAGTTTCCGGGCATCCGGGAATCTCTAAGACTTTGGAGTTAGTCTCTCGCTCAGTATGGTGGCCTGGTCTTTCTAAAGACGTTAGGGAGTTTGTTTATTCATGTCAGGTTTGTGCACAGGATAAGGTTCCCCGTTCCTTGCCTATCGGGCAACTTATGCCCTTAAATGTTCCTCTCAGGCCATGGTCCCATATTTCCATGGATTTTGTGGTTGACCTTCCCCTTTCAGCCGGATTCCGAGTCATATGGGTGGCAGTGGCGGAACAAGCAAGCGGTGGGCCCAGGTGCAACAAAATGCTTTGGGCCCCCCCCCCCATCCCATCCAAGTCCACCCCATGGGCAGTGCGCGCCGTAGGCGTGGCTTCGTGGGGAAGGGGTGTGTCCACAAAATAATACCAATTCATAAAACACAGTGCACAGTAGTCTCCATTCTTCAAATTACGCCGCACAGTAGCACCACTACACCAGGTAGAGACCCTTTTACTCCTTACAGCGAACAGATTCCCCTTTTTACACATAACGGCAGACAGCGTGCACTTTTTACACATAACGGCAGACAGCGTGCCCTCGTTACACATAGCGGCAGACAGCATACACTTTTTACACAATGGCAGACAGCGTGCCCTCGTTACACATAGCGGCAGACAGCGTGCCCTCGTTACACATAGCGGCAGACAGCGTGCACTTTTTACACATTACGGCAGACAGCGTCCCCATTTTACACATTACGGCAGACAGTGTCCCCATTTTACACATTACGGCAGACACCATACACTTTTACACATAACGGCAGATAGCGTGCCCTTTTTACACATTACGGCAGGCAGATTCTACCTTTTTACACATAGCGGCAGGCAGATTCCCCATTTTTATACATAGCGGCAGGCAGATTCCCCATTTTTATACATAGCGGCAGGCAGATTCCCCATTTTTATACATAGCGGCAGGCAGATTCCCCATTTTTATACATAGCGGCAGGCAGATTCCCCATAGGGAAGGGGCGTGACCACATAATAGTGTCAATTCACATTACACCACACAGTAGTGGCGCTTATACACATTGCACCAGGTAGAACCTCCTATGCACACTGATCCAGGTAGATCACGTCATACACTTTGCTCCAGGTACAGCACGTCATACACTTTGCACCAGGTACAGCACGTCATGCACTTTGCACCAGGTACAGCACGTCATACACTTTGCACCAGGTACAGCACGTCATACACTTTGCACCAGGTAGAGCACGTTTTCATACACATTGCCGCTAGGTAGAGCACTTTATCATACACAGTGCACCAGGTAGAACACGTTATACACACTGCGCCAGGTAGAGCACGTTATCATACACATTGCGCCAGGCAGAGCATGTTATCATACACATTGCCGCTAGGTAGAGCAAGTTATCATACACATTGCATCAGGTAGAGCATGTTATCATACACATTGCCGCTAGGTAGAGCAAGTTATCATACACATTGCCGCTAGGTAGAGCAAGTTATCATACACATTGCGTCAGGTAGAACACGTTATTATACACAATGCGCATGGTAGAGCACGTTATCAGCCACATTGCGCCAGGTAGAACACGTTATTATACACAATGCGCCTGGTAGAGCACATTTTCATACACATTGCGCCAGGTAGAACACGTTATTATACACAATGCGCCAGGTAGAGCACGTTATAATACACATTGCACTAGGTAGAACACGTTATTATACACAATGCGCCTGGTAGAGCACGTTATTATACACATTGCACTAGGTAGAACACGTTATTATACACAATGCGCCTGGTAGAGCACGTTATTATACACAATGCGCCTGGTAGAGCACGTTATTATACACATTGCACTAGGTAGAGCACGTTATTATACACAATGCGCCAGGTAGAGCACGTTATCATACACATTGCGCCAGGTAGAACACGTTATCATACACATTGCGCCAGGTAGAGCACGTTATCATACACATTGCGCCAGGTAGAACACGTTATTATACACAATGCGCCTGGTAGAGCACGTTATTATACACAATGCGCCTGGTAGAGCACTGAGGCACATTGCAGTAACCACTCACTTATCACCTCCAGTTGCACGAAGGAGCCGTTTGACACAAGTGGTTCCGCCCCCAGCAGCAACTCACTGACACTCACCATTTTTTCTGACAGCACAGTGCAGTGAGTGCACTGGCACAAGTAGCCAGACTGCGCCTGTAGTAGCCGCAGCCTGGAGGAGCTCTATGTGAAATCGCAAGCAGAGGCTGTTCTCTGGCAAGAAGGAGCTCGTCCAATCGCTTCCCCTGACGGGCTGGCCACTGCTAAATATACCGATAATCAGTTCCAACTGTGTCAAAGTAGTGGAGCCCCAGGTGCAATGGGAAAGTCAGTGTCACTGCACAGTTGTACTGATTACTGGTATATTTAACAGTGGCCAGCCCGTCAGGGGAAGCGATCGGAGGAGCTCCTTCTTGCCAGCCTCTGCTTGCGATTTCACAGATAGCTCCTTCATGCTGCGGCGCAGGCTGGCTACTTGTGCCAGTGCACTCACTGCACTGTGCTGTCAGAAAAATGGTGTCAGTGAGGCCCTGACACTCTGAGCGGCCTCACATTGCACACACGGAGCTTGCAGCCCCCGGACATCCCGCATCTGCACCAGCTACTCCAGTTGAAGCGGGGCGATGCAGCACTGTCTACTGCTTACCTACAGCGGGAGCTGCGCAGCCCGGCCGGCTCCTGCTGGAAGGTAGTTGTCGGGTCTCGGTGGGGCGTTGAGCGGGTCCCGGGTAGGGGGGTGGCGGCGGGCAGATCCGGAGCTGTACTCCCAGTCGCAGAGGAGGGTGCTGGCGGCAGAGCGGCAGTGGAGCCGGATGAGCGGGGCCAGTCTGTCAGCCCTGCAGCACAGATTCATGTGCTGGCGGGGAGCAGGATTCAAAGCGGGAGATGCTGCAGGCTGTGATTGGATGGAGACTACAGGAGGTGATTGGCCGAGGAAACAGCCAGTCACCTCCTGCATTCCGCTGACAGGCTTAACACATGCAAACACATATTCAGATGAGCGCGTCCTGTGGGACCCGCTCATCTTCTAAATGTGAGTCCTGGGCGGCTGTTTCTGGGTAAAATACGCGCCATAGCGCGTTTTTGCGATCACTGACAATAATGCACATGACACAATATGCACACACCGTAATGCCCCCTACACATTATGCCACACACTGTAATGCCCCCGACACATTATGCCACACACCGTAATGCCCCCGACACATTATGCCACACACCGTAATGCCTGTGACACATTATTCCACACACCGTAATGCGTGTGACACATTATGCCAGGAATCGCAATGCCCGTTATACATTATGCTACACACTGCAATGCCCCTGATACATTATAGCACATACAATGTCTGTGACACAGTATGACACACACCACAATGATCCTGAGACATTATACCACATACCACAATGCCCGTGATATAGTATACAACACACCGTAATGCCTGAAACATTATGACACACACCGCAATGTCCGTGATACATTATGCCACACACCGTAATGCCCATTACACATTAAGTTCTACAGTAAGGCTTCCAATTACTTTTAAATTACCTGCTTGTTGCCAGGGGTTTCATGCACTTGGTTCCATGCACGGTGCCAGGATGTCATGCTCGTTGCCAGGGGTTTCATGCACTGGGTGTCATGCTCGTTGCTAGTGGGTAGTGCTTGTTGCTAGGGCCGTGCTCCCAGTGCCACATATGCTCCCAGTGCCAGATATTCCCCCACAGTGCCAGATATTCCCCCCCAGTGCCAGGTATATGCCCCCAGTGCCAGGTATATGCCCCCAGTGCCAGGTACATGCCCCCAGTGCCAGTTATATGCCCCCAGTGCCAGGTATATGCCCTTCCAGTGCCTGCTTCCCCCCCCAGTGCCAGGTATATGCCCCCAGTGCCGGGTATATGCCCCCCCAGTGCCAGATATTCTCCCACAGTGCCAGATATTCCCCCCCAGTGCCAGGTATATGCCCCCAGTGCCAGGTATATGCCCCCAGTGCCAGGTACATGCCCCCCAGTGCCAGTTATATGCTCCCAGTGCCAGGTATATGCCCCCAGTGCCAGATATTCCCCCCCAGTGCCAGGTATATGCCCCCAGTGCCGGGTATATGCCCCCCCAATGCCGGGTATATGCCCCCAGTGCCAGATATTCCCCCCCCAGTGCCTGCTTCCCCCCCAGTGCCAGGTATATGCCTCCAGTGCTGGGTATATGCCCCCCCCCCCAGTGCCAGGTATATGCCCCCCCCCCCCCAGTGCCAGGTATATGCCCCCAGTGCCAGGTACATGCCCCCAGTGCCAGGTATATGCCCCCCCCCCGTGCCGGGTATATGCCCCCCCCCCGTGCCAGGTACATGCCCTCAGTGCCGGGTATATGCCCCCCCCAGTGCAAGGTATATGTCCCCAGTGCCAGATCTGTCCCCCCCAGTGCCAGGTATATGTCCCCAGTGCCAGATCTGTCCCCCCAGTGCCAGGTAAATGTCCCCAGTGCCAGATCTGTCCCCCCAGTGCCAGGTATATGCCGCAGTGCCTGCTCCCCCGGCCCCCCCCTATGTGTTGGAGGTACACGAGCGCATCGCGCGTCTCTCCTGTGTCCCTCCTGGCTCTCCCCCCGGCCGGTCTAATGAAGGAAGTGCCGTTCGTGAGCCAATCAGAGCTCACGAACGGCACATGCTTCCTTAGACAGCTGGGGGAGAGCCAGGAGGGACACAGGAGAGACGCGCGATGCGCTCGTGTCCCTCCAACACATAGGGGGGGGAGGGGGGGCCGGGGGAGCAGGCACCGCAGCAGGGAGGGAGAGGAGACCGCAGATTGACATGCGGACGTTCGTCCGCATGTCAATCTGTTCTAAATGCCGGCCGGCGGCTGTGGGCCCCTGAGTGCGGCAGGGCCCCAGTGCAATGCACTGCCTGCCCCGCCAGTAGTTCCGCCCCTGATGGGTGGTAGTGGACCGTTTTAGCAAGATGGCTCATTTTATTGCTCTCCCCCGATTGCCTTCTGCCCAAGGGTTGGCAGTTTTGTTTCTCCGCCATGTTTTCAGACTTCATGGGTTGCCTACTGATATTGTTTCTGATCGGGGTCCACAATTCATCGCACAATTCTGGAAATGTTTTTGTGCCTCATTAAAGATGAAATTGTCATTAACATCCGGTTACCACCCACAATCCAACGGGCAAACCGAGCGAGTTAACCAATCATTGAAACAGTATTTGCGCTTGTATTCTGCCAAACTCCAGAATGATTGGTCCGAGTTTCTTCCGTTGGCGGAGTTTGCTTACAATAATTCTTGTCATTCCTCCACTAAAGAGTCTCCATTCTTTTCAGTTTTTGGTTTTCACCCCAGAGCTAATTCTTTTTTTCATCATTCCTCAGTCTCCTCGCTAACCTTAACCTCCCATCTCAGAGCCATTTGGAAAAAAGTGCACCTTGCTCTCAGAAAAGCGGCCTTTCGAGAGAAGAAATTTTCTGACAGGCTCCGACGTCCTTGCACTTTTAAGGTGGGAGATAGGGTATGGTTGTCGACTCGTAACATCAGGCTTCGACAATCCTCGGCTAGATTGGGACCCAAATTTATTGGGCCATTTCTTATTATTAAAAGAGTCAACCCAGTTGCCTTTCGGTTACGTTTACCAAGATCTCTCAGGATTGGAAATACGTTTCATTGTTCCCTGTTGAAACAATACGTTTCTTCCAGTAGATTTCCTCGGAGGATCTCTCAGGGTAGATCTCCGGTGGATGTACAGGGACTACAGGAGTTCTTGGTGGAGAAGGTTCTCGATTCCAAATTGTCCCGGGGCCGGCTTTATTTTCTGGTTCACTGGAGAGGCTATGGTCCGGAGGAAAGGTCTTGGGTCCTGGATAAGGATCTTCATGCCCCGAGGCTCAAGAGGGCATTTTTTCGGGAATTTCCTCGGAAACCTGGCTTTAGGGGTTCCTTGACCCCTCCTCAAGGGGGGAGTACTGTTAGGCACCGGGGTCCGCGCGACCCGGCGCCTAGCAACTAGGGACGCCGTGCACGTACAGCCGCCGGCTCCCTAGCAACGCTAGACGCCGGGCGCGCTGAAGCCGCACGGACCCCAGCAACGGGGACGCCACTGGCGGACCGCGTTCCCCGTTGCTGGGTTTTAGGATTTAATGCGTTCACCTGTTCTCTGGCGTGCAGCAAGGCAGCTGCACGGCATTTAGTCCAATCAGCCTCTAAACAGCTGATTGGAGGACTCCCTGTTAAGTACACTCCCAGGGCTTCTCACAGACGCCGGTAATAGCTTCCTGCATGCTGCCTTTGTTTGCTGAGAGTCTGTTTCCAGTCCTGCTGTATCCGGTCATTCCAGTCCTCAGAAGTCCTGTACTCGGGAGTTACCATCTCGTCCCTGGAGTCCAGACTAATCACCATTTTTTTTTTTTTTTAATTGTTTATTTAAATTTACAGGTTATAGACATTACAATAACTTTCCCCCACATGTGGGGTGATCCGATACATTTTAACAGTATGCTACTCAAAGCAGTGTTATAACCTTATGACAAAGAATATACGGTTCCCACAATGTAAAACAGAAAAAAAAATAAAAAAAAAAATTAAAAACGTTGTTGGTACGAGCAACAGTGATGGGTATACATAGTATATTCAGTTGGGCGGGAACCGAAACTTAAACACAACGTTATAGCAATGAAAGGAGGATAGTTAAAGAGAAAGAGCAAGAAGAGTGAGAAAGAGGGACGGTTAAGACGAGAAGGGAGAAGAGTGGGAGGGGGGAGAAGAAACAGGGTTAGTGGGGCCGTTGATGCGCCCCCAGATTCCGCCAACCGCGCTCCTGTTGTTCGAACCGGTTGAAGAGTACTCCTGAGTGACACGATAAGGGCATGCTAGGGGTAAACTCCGATCAACACGACCGATTATAAGATTACAAAGATCATAGTAAGAGAGCCATCGAGCCCCCGTGGGATCGTGAACCATGCGCAGGCGTCTGAGAGTCGAACCATAGTTCCCATATCAGGAGGTACTGGAAAGATCTATTATGGAGGTATGCAGTGATTTTTTCCATGCTTGCGAAGTACCATACTTTGTTGATGACCTGCTGTATAGGGGGGGGGCTCCCTCTGTTTCCAGTGGAGAGCGATTGAGCACCGGGCTGCGTTTAGGATTTGTGTCAGTAGTTTACCAGAGTTTGGAGGTGCGTTAACAATGGGGAGGCCCAGCAGGAAAGACCAAGGGTCTTTGTATATCCGAGACTGGAGCACACCACTCATCAGGTGTGCGACTGAGTCCCAGAATAGGGTGATTTTAGGGCATGTCCACCATATGTGAAGGAAAGAGCCCTGTCCGCCGTATCCTCTCCAGCACATGGGTGAAGAGGAAGGAAACATTTTGCGGAGTCTAGAGGGGACAAAGTACCACCTATATAAGATTTTATATGCGTTTTCCTTTACTAGGGTTGAGATAGAGGACTTCGCGGCCGCAGTGAAAACGTCCGACCAGTCATAGTCAGTTGGTATCGGGCCTAAGTCCCGTTCCCATTGGAGTATAAAAGCCGGGGTCGCCGCCTGATCCCATGTCTGGAGAAGGGAATACAGTAGGGAGATGATTCCTTGGGCTAGTGGTTTGTGGTAGCAGTGGGATTCCAAAGTAGAGAGAGGTTGGAATGGGGACGAATTCAATAAAGAAGCGACAAAGTGTCTCACCTGGAGATAGGTGAAAGGGTTCGCATCTGGGAAGTCGTATTTTGCCATGATCTCCGGTAAAGGTGCACTGGTACCCCTGGACAGCACGTCTTGGACAAATCGGATGTTGTGATCCGCCCATGGGCGCGAACGGGTCAATGACTGACCCGGGACGAAAGAAGGATTGTCCCACAGGGGGGTAAGCGCCGAGGGGGATGACCGCAGGTGATAGCGGCGCGTGCAGTAGTCCCAAGCCTGGCACGTGAATTCCAACACAGGGTGCAGTTGTAAATGGGGAGGTCTTGCCCTAGGGGGAGTTAAGAGTAAAGAAGACAGAGATGTGGTGTGACTAAGCGCCGTTTCCAGCTGAAGCCACCGTAAGGACTGTGTAGGGGCAAACCAGGCCACCGCCTGACTGAGGTGGGTAGCCAGATAGTAAAGACGGATATCTGGGAAACCTCTGCCCCCGTCCTGCACTGGTTTGCGTAGGGTAGAAAAACCTATTCTAGGGGTCTTATTTCTCCATACAAAGCGGAGCAACCATGAGTGTATTTGTGTTAAGACCGCATCCGGAACTTTCACCGGTAGAGTCTGAAACATATAAAGGAGACGAGGTATGATATTCATCTTAAGAGCAACAATTCGGCCCAACCAGGAAATGATCAAAGATTGCCATTTATGGAGGTCGGCCTTAAGGTTTTTAAGCAGTGGTGAGAAGTTTTCTTTATATAAGTCTCCATAGCGGCTTGTAATAAAGATCCCTAGGTATCGGATCTTAGAGGTGCACCAGGAAAATTTAAAGTTGTTTTGCATGTGGGAGAGTCGGGGAGGGGGAATGTGGAAGGGGAGAGCTTCCGTCTTGGACCAGTTAACCTTGTAACCCGAGACACGTCCGTATTCCGACAGGAGTTTAAACAGGTTCGGCAGAGAAGTGTGCGGTGATGAGAGCGATAGAAGGACGTCATCTGCGAACAAAGAGATCTTGTAGACAGAGTCCCCCACCTCCAGTCCTCCAATATCGGGCGAGGCACGTATGCGGGCTGCCAATGGCTCTATCACTAGGGCAAAGATCAGAGGCGAGAGTGGGCAGCCCTGTCTGGTGCCGTTGGAGATGTCCAAAGGGTCTGACTGCACCCCATTCACGGAAACCCTGGCGGAAGGGTTCGTGTACAGGGCCTGAATCCCTGCAAGAAATTCCCCCTGAAAACCAAAGTGAGCAAGAGTTTCGAACATAAAGGGCCACCCTATCCTGTCAAATGCTTTCTCCGCGTCCAGAGAGAGCAAGAGAGCAGGAGTACGTGTTAGGTTGATGTGGTGAGCCAGAGTAACAACTCGTCTCATGTTGTCTCGGGCTTGGCGACCGGGGATAAATCCCACCTGGTCATTATGGACCAGGTGGGGTAAGATATTATTCAGTCGGAGGGCTAGGATTTTTGCGTATATCTTGATGTCCGTGTTAAGTAGCGAGATAGGTCTGTAGTTCGCACAGTTGGATGCGTCTTTGCCATCTTTGGGAATTACTATGATCTTAGCCTCCAGAGCCGATTTGGAAAATGAGGCTCCCTGTAAGACGGCATTGAAGAGGGTCGTGAGGTGGGGCGTCAGTTGTGGGAGAAAAGATTTGTAATAGGCGGCTGTGAAGCCATCTGTTCCAGGGGCCTTGTTAAGTTTTAGAGATTTGACAACGGTGGCAATCTCTTCGTCGGATATCTTTGAGCTCAGTTCGGCGGAAACCGAATAACTCAAAGTAGGTAGGTGGCATTGCGACAGGAAGGTGCGAATGGCCCCATGAAAGTCTGGGCTTGATTGAGTGGCCCCATGGGCATTATACAACTTCTCGTAGAAGCGGGAAAAGGCGTCAGTGATGTGTTTGGGGTCGTTTGTTTTCTCACCCGAGGATGACTGGATCGACATTACATTGTTCCTTGCGAGTTTAGCCCGAAGCCTAGAGGCTAAAAGCCGATCCGCCTTATCCCCTTTTTCATAGAAGGATTGATTGAGCCATTTTAAGCTAGTTTCCACCTTAGCCGTCAGTAACATATTCAGTTCACCTCTGGCCGCGGACAAGGAGGAAAGGTCTGCTTCTGAACCTGACTGTTTATGTGCCAGTGAGAGGGAGGTAACCAGATCCGAGAGCTCTCGGATGCGTCTGGATCTGGCCTTTTTATTGTAAGACGAGGCGCTGATCAGGCAACCTCGTATTACCGCCTTGTGGGCGTCACATAATAACATCGGGGGAACCGACGGAGATATGTTTGTCTCAAAGTAATGGGAGATTTCGGTGGCTAGATGGGCTTTCGTTTGGGGGTTAAGAAGGAGTCTGTCGTTTAACCTCCACACATGGTGGCGGGCTGGGGGATGCGGGCCTGGAACATCCACGGTGACCGGGCCGTGATCCGACCAAGTGCTAGGGTGAATGGAGGTGTCCAGGATACATTGAGCGGGTTCTGAGCTCAGAAAAATCATGTCCAGTCTAGTGTAAACATCGTATATGGGGGAGTAGTATGTGTAGTCCTTAGCATTCGGTTCCTTCACTCTCCATGCGTCGAAAAGAAGGTGATGTGATAATAGAAGGTTCAGAGCAGCTGCATTACGCGTGTGAGAGGAGCGCATAGATCTGGGCAGGGGTTTCGATCTATCTAGGGCACTGTCCAGAGCCACATTAAAGTCCCCCCCCAATACCACGTTACCCCGTCTGTGCAGGGTTATGAGATTATTTAGGGAATGGAAGAAAGGGGCCTGAAGTTGATTTGGGGCATAAATATTCAGGAAAGTGTAGGGGGACCCATTTAACAGCCCCACTAAGAGCAGATATCTACCTTCAGGGTCCCGCAGTATTTCAGAGGGGATGAAATCCAGATGTCTAGCAAAGAGTATTGATACCCCCTTCTTCTTACGTATGGGGTCGCAAGCATGGAAAGTGTTTGGGAAGGATTTTGACTTAAGTTCTGGGTGTGACTTACCAGTAAAGTGGGTCTCCTGTAGAAATATAATGTCGCCTCTCAGTTGTTTAAGGGACTGAAATAACAGAGATCGCTTACGTGGGCTGTTTAAGCCTTTCGTGTTCAGGGTAATTATTCTAAGAACCATGGTACAGGAGCGGAGCTCTCTTCACGTGGCGGCGCACCCGCGGAACCCTGAAAGAGATTGGGGAAAGAGAGGAGGAGAAGGACAGAAAAAGATAGGGAGAAGGAGAAGGAGAACAGATGGGGAACAAACAAAACTTAGTATCAGTAACTGGAAGACATATCAAATCCATTCTCGCTGGTCGGACCCAAGGAGGAAATAGACCCGTAGGTCTGGGTCGTCCGACGTCGACCCTTGGGGTCGAGTGGGGGGTAGGTGGACCTAGCAGCCCAGAGAGGGAACCGGGTCCCGTGTGTGAACAAACTCGGTTAAAATAAGCAGATTGCAATTAGTAAGCTAAGGGAGCTACAGGGGGAGGGAAGAGGGAGGGGGGGGGGGGAGGGAGGGGAGCAGAGGCAATGGAGTCAAGGGTAAAACTTGGCATGGTGATCCCATAACAACTATAGTAACAGCAAAACTTGGTAGAAATCGACAGAGGGGGCCCGAATCAGTCGGGCCACCCGGGACCGGCGCCCACACGGTCGCCCGCGTAGAGCCCCGGCCCCGAGGGCCCGACCCGACCCCCACACAATAAATTTAGTAAGGCCTTGAACGGTAAACAGTAACCAACCCGAGGGCCCCATACCCTACTGCATCTCAGCATGACTCTTAAGTAATACTCTAAGTACCGTTAGAAGGCTAACGCAATTGACAAGTCCTTGTGGTGAGAACCACTAATGTTGGATCATGTATCTAGAGAGGCATGAGGAGTAGTTCCGACGGTGGTCCAACTTGAGGATGGAGCTGTGAGGGAAGGGGAGGTGTTGACTGGTAGAGAGTTTTGAGGAGCGGTCTGGGGGCCAGAGATGTTCAGTCGGTTG
Organism: Pseudophryne corroboree; assembly: GCF_028390025.1. Taxonomy (NCBI): domain Eukaryota; kingdom Metazoa; phylum Chordata; class Amphibia; order Anura; family Myobatrachidae; genus Pseudophryne; species Pseudophryne corroboree. Next base: position 245,373,922 of record NC_086445.1, on the reverse strand, counting down.
AGAAGCTGAAGGGCCTCGTCGGGGGATCTGGCGGAGAGGAATTTGCCATCTGCCTTGACTTGGAGGGCAAACGGGAAGCCCCACCTATATCTGATGTTGTTGTCTCTCAGGGTTTTGGTTATGTCCTTTAACTCCCTCCTTCTATTTAATGTGACTGGCGACAGGTCTTGGAAGATCGCGAGATCAGAGCCTTCAAAAGGGATAGTCGAGGACCTCCGGGCTTTGGCATAAACTTGGTCTTTGACCACAAAGTAATGAAAGCGCAGGATTACATCTCTCGGTGTCTTGGCGTCTTGGGATCTGGGACGTAGAGCTCTGTGTGCCCTGTCAAGGAGTAGCATGTCATCCGGGATGGAGGGAGCAAGGGAGCGGAAGAGGCGGAGTAGATAATCCGTGAGGTGATTTTGTTCTACCGTCTCGGGAACGTTACGGACTCTAAGATTGTTCCGACGCCCTCTGTTGTCCAAATCTTCTTGTTTGTCCGCTAGTAGCATAACGTCTGTACGCATTTGTGCTATCTCCTGTTCTGATTCTTGTTGGAAAGCGATAAGCTCCTCTTGTTTCCGTTCGATAGCATCTACCCTGGAGCCCAGGCCGTCCACATCGGTTTTCAGACCTGAGATAGCCTCTTGTACCTCCGCGCGGATTGATTTTTTAATATTGCGCATTTCGGACAGGAGAAGGGCGACGTCAGCTTTTGTAGCGGGAGTGGAGGAAGAGTCTTCATCCGAATCTCGGTCTGACGTCACCGAGGCAGGAGGGGGCGAGGAAGTTTTCCTAGCGGATGATGGGGCAGAGTTCTTAAAGTAGCCCACCAGGTTGTGGGCGTTCGATTTCTTCCCCCCTTTTGGCATGGTGGCAGAAAGACGTGAGATAAGCTGGTAGTCAACACCTGGGCGGAGTAGCTCCTATAGCATTAGAGACACACACGGGATCGGGTGCATTACGAAACGAGATCACATGATAGGCACTTCACAGATGATGATCAGGAAGATCCAGACGGGTGCGCTCTGAAGTTTAGGTATTGATCAGGCCCCAACGTAGTGGGTGTATTCTCCCGGCCTGCGAAAGCGTTGGAAACCTCTGAAGGGAGGGCCCCCGCAGTGAGCTGTAAGCGGGCCTGTCTGGAAGGGTGTCCCACAGATGCAGCACTAGCCCAGGTTGGAGTATTGCAGACCTATCGGAGAGGACTTAGTATGAGCAGCTTGTCCCCGTGAGATCTCAATCTTGTTAGGCGCCGAGGGTCCGCTCGTCAGTGCGGCCGGCGCCTAGCAACGGGGACGCCACTGTCGGATCGTGTTCCCCGTTGCTGGGTCTAAGTTATATCATCACTGGTTTCCTGGCTGTGTAGCATGCAGCTGCACGGCATGTTGTAATTATCACTCATCTGTTTCCCTGGCCATGCAGCTTGTCAGCTGCATGGCATTTAATCCAATCAGCCTCCAAACAGCTGATTGGAAGACTCTCTGTTAAAAGCACTCCCAGGACTCCTCACAGACGCCGGTGATAGCTTCCTGTTTGCCTGATTCTGCTGCAGAGAGAGTTCCCAGTCCCGGTCTGTTCGTTTGTTCCTGTTCTCAGTGATCCTGTACTCGGAAGTTACCATCTGTTCCTGGAGTCTGATCGAGCACCTTTAACATCTGGTGGCGTTCGTGAGTCGCGGCGCAGCCGTGTGTTGCGGCTTGTCCGCTACTAATTATTATTGTGTTTATTTTGAGTTCTGGAGCTTTGCGGAGGATTCCGCTTCCACAAGATCCACTCTGGTGTCCAGCGGTGCCGGATAGGAGTGTCGGATCCGTGGATCTTTGGTTGTCCTTTTCCCTGGCGGCTAGTCCGCACATACCTTTTGATTTAGTTTAGTTAGCTTGTAACCCCTGGCTTGGTTGCTTAGTCAGAGGGCCCCTTGTTATCACCCTGTCTCGGACTTCCCCTTGTCTCCCATTAAGACCTGCGGGGGCATCGGGGTTGGGCAGACATAATCCGCCCTTCGAACGCGGCTGCCATGGGCTCAAGCAACCATAGTCTCGCAGGGGATTTCTGATAACACGGGCGAGACAACGGAGTTAGGGCGCCAGGGGTTACTAGGCTCTCCAGCTCCCACAACCTGTATTTCATTCCTGTACTCAGATCTCTGCCATAAGATCTTCTCCAGTCTGGAGTACAGGAATCGTAACATTATCACCGGCCAGACAAAAGAAAAAATTTTCAACAGGAGTTAATTTTTTCACTTATCCAGTTGGGAGAATTTTGTCGGCCTCATGAATCCCACCGGTGTTGGGCCAAATCCTGGCCAGTTTTTGGTTAGTCAGATTCAGGAACTTACCCAGATGGTTCAGGATCTGTCCCTCCGGGTAAGCTCACAGGAAGATCTGTTACGGACTTCCCCGAGGGTCATCCCTGAACCAAAAATGCATCTGCCTGACCGTTTTTCTGGGGATAGAAAACAGTTTTTTAATTTTAAAGAGTCTTGTAAACTGTATTTTCGTTTAAGACCAGTTTCCTCAGGTACGGAGGCTCAGCGGGTTGGAATTATAATTTCTCTGCTTCAGGGGGATCCTCAGACCTGGGCTTTTGGTTTAAAGACAGACGATCCGGCCTTATCGTCTGTAGACGCCTTTTTGAAATCTTTAGGGCTATTGTATGACGACCCTGATAGAGAGGCATCCGCAGAAAGTCAGTTGCGTGCTCTAAGACAGGGTAGGAATCCTGCAGAGAATTATTGTACAGAGTTTCGCCGTTGGTCGAACGACTGTGGCTGGAATGATCCTGCCCTGCGCAGTCAGTTTCGCCTCGGCTTATCTGAATCTATAAAAGACAGCCTCCTTCAGTATCCCGCTCCTGAGAACCTTGATAAACTCATGGAGCTCTCTATTAAAATAGATCGTAGGCTCAGAGAGCGGAGGACTGAGAAAGGGGCATCTGTAGTTTCTTTTCCCTGTGTTTCTTCCGTTCCGGTAGACATGGAGGAGCCTATGCAGATTGGTCTCTCCAAATTGTCTCCGGAAGAAAGAACCAGGAGACAAAATTCTGGTCTGTGTTTGTACTGCGGAGGTAAGGGACATTTTGCCCGTAGTTGCCCAAACAAGTCGGGAAACTTCCTGACCAAGTGAATAGTGAGGGGGTTCACTTTGGTCTACAGCTCATCTCCTCAAATAATTCACTATTGGTTCCTGCTAAAGTTTCTTATGACAGCCTCTGTTCCTCGGTCTCTGCTTTTGTGGACAGTGGAGCTGCAGGAAACTTTATGGACTTAACATGGGCCAAGGCCTTAGGTATTCCTCAGTTAACCTTAAGTAGGTGTATCACCATGCATGGTTTAGATGGGAGTCCCTTATCCAATGGGGTTATTTCTCTATGTACACCTCCTGTTTTGCTCTCGGTGGGAGCTCTACATTCTGAAAAGATTGAGTTTTTTCTTACCCATTGTCCAGCAGTTCCTGTGGTTCTGGGTCACCCTTGGCTGGCCTTTCATAATCCCATCATAGATTGGCAGTCTGGGGAGATCCTACAATGGAGTACCATCTGTGATAAAGAATGTATTACACTTCCTATCCGAGTAGCTGCTGCCAGGTCCGCACATATTCCTGGAGAATACCAAGATTTTTTGGATGTGTTTTCCAAGGGCAATGCGGATATTTTGCCTCCCCATAGGCCTTATGATTGTACCATTGAGTTAATTCCTGGTGCCACGTTGCCTAAAGGAAGGTTATATGCATTGTCTGGTCCTGAAACTGTGGCCATGAATGAGTATGTGAAAGAAAGTCTTGAGAAAGGGTTTATCAGGCCATCTAAATCCCCTTTAAGTGCAGGTTTTTTCTTCGTAGAGAAGAAGGATGGTTCCCTCAGACCCTGCATTGACTTTCGAGCCCTGAATAAAATCTCAGTAAAGAATACTTACCCTCTGCCTCTGATCTCTGTCCTCTTTGATCAGCTACGTTCGGCTGTTATTTTTTCTAAGATTGACCTGAGAGGAGCATATAATCTCATTAGAATCAGATCAGGGGATGAGTGGAAAACGGCATTCAGTACTCAATCAGGTCACTATGAGTATCTGGTCATGCCATTCGGCCTATCTAACGCTCCGGCAGTCTTTCAGGATCTCATTAATGATGTGCTCCGTGAGTTTCTGGGAAGATTCGTTGTGGTCTATTTAGACGACATTTTGATTTATTCTGACTCTATAGAACAACATGTTACCCAGGTGCGTCAGGTACTTAAGAAATTACGTGAAAATCACTTGTATGCCAAACCGGAGAAGTGTGAATTTCACGTCACGGAGGTATCCTTTTTAGGGTACATTATTTCCCCTCGGGGATTCCGAATGGAACCTAAGAAGCTCCAAGCCATCCTGAGTTGGGCGCAACCCACCAACTTAAAAGCAATTCAGCGCTTTTTAGGGTTTGCAAACTACTATAGAAGGTTTATTCACTCTTTCTCTGACATAGTTGCTCCCATTGTGGCACTCACTAAGAAGGGAGCAGATCCTACCAATTGGTCATGTGAAGCTAAAGTATCTTTTCAGGCCTTGAAACAAGCCTTTGTCTCAGCCCCTGTCCTTAGACATCCCAACCCAGAATTGCCTTTCATCGTTGAGGTAGATGCCTCGGAGGTTGGTGTAGGGGCTATCCTTTCTCAGAAGGATCCAGATTCCCTTGAGTTACATCCTTGTGCCTTTATGTCCAGGAAATTCTCATCTGCTGAATCCAACTACGATGTTGGTAATCGGGAGTTGCTGGCTATTAAATGGGCTTTTGAGGAGTGGAGACATTGGCTTGAAGGAGCGACCCATACCATTTCTGTTTTGACGGATCACAAAAATCTTCAATACATTGAATCAGCTAAGCGACTGAATGCCCGACAGGCTCGTTGGGCTTTATTTTTCACTCGTTTCAAATTCATTATCACCTTCAGACCTGGTTCCAAGAATACCAAGGCAGATGCCCTCTCACGCAGTTTTCTTCCCGTTCAAGACAACAGTCCGGTTACTCTCATACTTCCGCCTTCAGTCATTCAGGCAGGTCTCACACAGGATGTTTTTTCTCAATTGAAGCTGCTTCAACATCAAGCTCCGGGAAATACTCCTGCTGGCCGTCTTTTTGTTCCTGAGTTTTTGAGAGCAACTGTTTTGGAGGAATTTCATGATAGCAAAGTTGCAGGGCATCTGGGAGTCGCTAAAACTTTTGAATTGGTATCCCGCTCAGTGTGGTGGCCTGGTCTTTCTAAAGACATTAAAGAGTTTGTTGTTTCGTGTCAGGTCTGTGCACAGCATAAAGTTCCCCGTTCTTTGCCTATTGGTCAACTTATGCCATTGAATGTTCCCCTTAGACCATGGTCGCATATCTCCATGGATTTTGTGGTGGATCTCCCTCTGTCAGCTGGATGCACAGTCATATGGGTGGTAGTGGACCGTTTTAGTAAGATGGCTCATTTTATTGGTCTTCCCCGATTGCCATCTGCCCAGGGATTGGCAGTCTTGTTCCTCCGTCATGTTTTCAGACTCCATGGGTTACCCACTGATATTGTTTCTGACAGGGGTCCACAATTCATTGCACAGTTTTGGAAGTCTTTTTGTGCTTCGTTAAAAATGAAATTATCATTAACCTCCGGTTATCATCCACAATCAAATGGACAGACTGAGCGAGTGAACCAATCCTTAAAACAATATTTGCGTTTGTACTCGGCCAAACTCCAAAATGACTGGTCTGAGTTTCTTCCATTGGCAGAGTTTGCTTATAATAATGCCTGTCATTCCTCCACCAATGTGTCTCCATTTTTTGCAGTTTTTGGTTTCCACCCCAGAGCTAATTCATTTTTCCAACATTCCTCTGTCTCCCCTCTGGCCCTGACCTCTCATCTTAAACTTATTTGGAAAAAAAGTGCACATAGCTCTCAGAAAAGCAGCTTTCAGGGAAAAAGATTTTTCGGACAGGTTCCGGCGGCCGTGCACTTTTAGAGTAGGAGACAGGGTGTGGCTGTCGACTCGCAATATCAAACTTCGACAAACCTCAGCCAGATTGGGTCCTAGATTTATTGGACCATTTCTCATTATCAAAAAAGTCAATCCAGTTGCTTTCCGGTTACAGCTACCAAAAACGTTACGGATCGGAAATACCTTCCATTGCTCTTTGCTCAAACCATATGTTTCATCTAGCAGATTTCCTCGTAAAAAACCTCAGGGGAGATCACCAGTTAATGTACAGGGTCAGCAGGAGTTCGTGGTTGAGAAGGTTCTCGATTCCAAGTTGTCCCGGGGTCGGCTTTATTTTTTGGTGCATTGGAGAGGTTATGGTCCTGAGGAAAGGTCGTGGGTCCTAGATGAGGACCTTCATGCCCCAAGGCTCAAAAGGGCATTTTTTTCAAGAATTTCCTCAGAAACCCGGATTTAGGGGTTCCTTGACCCCTCCTCAAGGGGGGGGTACTGTTAGGCGCCGAGGGTCCGCTTGTCAGTGCGGCCGGCGCCTAGCAACGGGGACGCCACTGTCGGATCGTGTTCCCCGTTGCTGGGTCTAAGTTATATCATCACTGGTTTCCTGGCTGTGTAGCATGCAGCTGCACGGCATGTTGTAATTATCACTCATCTGTTTCCCTGGCCATGCAGCTTGTCAGCTGCATGGCATTTAATCCAATCAGCCTCCAAACAGCTGATTGGAAGACTCTCTGTTAAAAGCACTCCCAGGACTCCTCACAGACGCCGGTGATAGCTTCCTGTTTGCCTGATTCTGCTGCAGAGAGAGTTCCCAGTCCCGGTCTGTTCGTTTGTTCCTGTTCTCAGTGATCCTGTACTCGGAAGTTACCATCTGTTCCTGGAGTCTGATCGAGCACCTTTAACATCTGGTGGCGTTCGTGAGTCGCGGCGCAGCCGTGTGTTGCGGCTTGTCCGCTACTAATTATTATTGTGTTTATTTTGAGTTCTGGAGCTTTGCGGAGGATTCCGCTTCCACAAGATCCACTCTGGTGTCCAGCGGTGCCGGATAGGAGTGTCGGATCCGTGGATCTTTGGTTGTCATTTTCCCTGGCGGCTAGTCCGCACATACCTTTTGATTTAGTTTAGTTAGCTTGTAACCCCTGGCTTGGTTGCTTAGTCAGAGGGCCCCTTGTTATCACCCTGTCTCGGACTTCCCCTTGTCTCCCATTAAGACCTGCGGGGGCATCGGGGTTGGGCAGACATAATCCGCCCTTCGAACGCGGCTGCCATGGGCTCAAGCAACCATAGTCTCGCAGGGGATTTCTGATAACACGGGCGAGACAACGGAGTTAGGGCGCCAGGGGTTACTAGGCTCTCCAGCTCCCACAACCTGTATTTCATTCCTGTACTCAGATCTCTGCCATAAGATCTTCTCCAGTCTGGAGTACAGGAATCGTAACAAATCTGAGGGTATACTGCTGGGGAGAGAGAGTGCTCATGCAGGGGTATTCTCCCAGCAGCAATGCAGAGAGCTTCACAGCAGTGTAATGTGAGGCTGTGTGGAGATATTTATACCCAGGGGTATCTAACAGGCATCCCGGGGGTCAGTGGGTGCTACTAAGCTGGAGATCCAGGGAAGAGCTGAGACCCCTCCAAGATGGCCGCCGGGTGTCCCTCAGCTCCGCCAAGCAGCGCGGCCCACGGCGTGGTCCAATACAAGGGCAGCAGGGAGGCCTCCAAGAGGGTGAGCATCGGCGTGTTGAGTGCTCAGGAGCGAGGGTGAGGGTGGGGAGCCTGAACCGCGGACCTCGCCGGCCCGGCGGTAAAATCCAGGTCCCGGCTTGTAGTAAGCTGCTAGGCCGCTATCCGCGGGAGCTCCAGGGTCTGCTCCCCGATTCCGCGGCACGCACCCGGCTGTAGCAGGCAAGTCGAGAGGGGTAGGGACAGCGGCGGGAGGGGGGGAAGGTTCTCCGATGCTGCGCCGGAGTAAACCCGCGAGAGAGGACTCACCCGCCGTACGGAGCCGCCGCCGCCAGCACCCCTCAGTCCCGATATCAGCTGCACGTCTCAGGCTCCGGGGAGATCACCAGTCGATGCTCCGGAGTATGCGTGTGCACACCCAGGTCCCTCCTTCTGTCGGCCCGTACAACCACGTCTCCGGGCGGAGGGGGGGGGGGGGGGGGGGGAGTCCCACTTCAGTCCCCCTTCAGTCCCCGGCTTCTTGTGGAGGGGAAGGCCGCAACCTGCAGGAACCCTGAAAAGGGCTCTCCGGCTCTGCAGTCCAGACCCTCCAGTCCCAGGTGTAATAGGGAGAGGGTACACTACTTTGCAGGTGTGTGTAAGCCCCCAATTCACTTTTTAGAGCTAGAATAAGAGCAGGGCCAGCAGGAGCTCATTGAAATCACCTCCTCTCAGCTCACTTGCCAGGCCACGCCCCAGACTGATCACCATTTTATATCCAGTGGTGTTCGTGAGTTGCGGCTCTGCCGTGTGTTGCGGCTCAGCCGCTTTACCTTTTATATTTTGTGTTTGGAGCATTTGCGGAGGGTTCCGCTTCCACAAGTCCTCTCTGGTACTCGGCGGTGCCGGGTAGGAGAATTGGACAAGTGGATAATAAGAATTTACTTACCGATAATTCTATTTCTCGGAGTCCGTAGTGGATGCTGGGGTTCCTGAAAGGACCATGGGGAATAGCGGCTCCGCAGGAGACAGGGCACAAAAAAGTAAAGCTTTTACCAGATCAGGTGGTGTGCACTGGCTCCTCCCCCTATGACCCTCCTCCAGACTCCAGTTAGGTACTGTGCCCGGACGAGCGTACACAATAAGGGAGGCAATTTGAATCCCGGGTAAGACTCATACCAGCCACACCAATCACACCGTACAACTTGTGATCTAAACCCAGTTAACAGTATGATAACAGAAAGAGCCTCTTAAAGATGGCTCCTTAACAATATAACCCGAATTTGTTAACAATAACTATGTACAGTATTGCAGATAATCCGCACTTGGGATGGGCGCCCAGCATCCACTACGGACTCCGAGAAATAGAATTATCGGTAAGTAAATTCTTATTTTCTCTATCGTCCTAAGTGGATGCTGGGGTTCCTGAAAGGACCATGGGGATTATACCAAAGCTCCCAAACGGGCGGGAGAGTGCGGATGACTCTGCAGCACCGAATGAGAGAATTCCAAGTCCTCTTTTTGCCAGGGTATCAAATTTGTAGAATTTTACAAACGTGTTTTCCCCCGACCACGTAGCTGCTCGGCAGAATTGTAATGCCGAGACCCCTCGGGCAGCCGCCCAAGATGAGCCCACCTTCCTTGTGGAATGGGCCTTAACAGATTTAGGCTGTGGCAGGCCTGCCACAGAATGAGCAAGTTGAATTGTGTTACAAATCCAACGAGCAATCGTCTGCTTAGAAGCAGGGGCACCCAACTTGTTGGGTGCATATAGTATCAACAGCGAGTCAGATTTTCTGACTTCAGCCGTCCTTGAAATGTATATTTTTAAGGCTCTGACAACGTCCAACAACTTGGAGTCCTCCAAGTCGCCAGAGGCCGCAGGCACCACAATAGGTTGGTTCAGGTGAAACGCTGATACCACCTTAGGGAGAAAATGCGGACGAGTCCTCAGTTCTGCCCTATCCGAATGGAAGATTAGATAAGGGCTTTTATAAGATAAAGCCGCCAATTCAGATACTCTCCTGGCGGAAGCCAGGGCCAGTAACATAGTCACTTTCCATGTGAGATATTTAAAATCCACCTTTTTCAATGGTTCAAACCAATGGGATTTGAGGAAATCTAAAACTACATTTAGATCCCACGGTGCCACCGGAGGCACCACAGGATGCTGTATATGCAGTACTCCTTTAACAAAAGTCTGTACCTCAGGAACTGAGGCCAATTCTTTTTGGAAGAATATTGACAGGGCCGAAATTTGAACCTTAATAGATCTCAATTTGAGACCCCTAGACAATCCTGATTGTAGGAAATGTAGGAAACGACCCAGTTGAAATTCCTCCGTCGGAACACTCCGATCCTCGCACCACGCGACATATTTTCGCCAAATGCGGTGATAATGTTTCGCGGTGACTTCCTTCCTTGCCTTAATCAAGGTAGGAATGACTTCTTCTGGAATGCCTTTCCCTTTTAGGATCTGGCGTTCAACCGCCATGCCGTCAAACGCAGCCGCGGTAAGTCTTGAAAGAGACAGGGACCCTGTTGTAGCAGGTCCCTTCTCAGAAGTAGAGGGCACGGGTCGTCCGTGACCAACTCTTGAAGTTCCGGGTACCAAGTCCTTCTTGGCCAATCCGGAGCCACTAGTATTTCTTACTCCTCCTCACCGTATAATCTTCAATACCTTTGGTATGAGAGGCAGAGGAGGAAACACATATACTGATTTGTACACCCAAGGTGTTACCAGTGCGTCCACAGCTATTGCCTGTGGATCTCTTGACCTGGCGCAATACTTGTCCAGTTTCTTGTTGAGGCGAGACGCCATCATGTCTACCATTGGTCTTTCCCAACAGTTTATTAGCATGTGGAAGACTTCCGGATGAAGACCCCCCTCTCCCGGGTGTATATCGTGTCTGCTGAGGAAGTCTGCTTCCCAGTTGTCCACGCCCGGGAAGAACACTGCTGACAGTGCTATTACGTGATTCTCCGCCCAGCGAAGAATCTTGGCAGCTTCTGCCATTGCACTCCTGCTTCTTGTGCCGCCCTGTCTGTTTACATGGGCGACCGCCGTGATGTTGTCAGACTGAATCAACACCGGTTTTCCTTGCAGGAGTGGTTCCGCCTGGCTTAGAGCATTTTAGATTGCTCTTAGTACCAGAATGTTTATGTGAATAGACTTTTCCAGGTTCGTCCATACCCCCTGGAAGTTTCTTCCTTGTGTGACTGCTCCCCAACCTCTCAGGCTGGCGTCCGTGGTCACCAGGATCAAATCCTGTATGCCGAATCTGCGGCCCTCCAATAGATGAGCCTTTTGCAACCACCACAGAAGATATACCCTTGTCCTTGGCGACAGGGTTATTCGCAGGTGCATCTGAGGATGCGACCCTGACCATTTGTCCAACAGATCCCTTTGGAAAATTCTTGCATGGAATCTGCCGAATGGAATTGCTTCGTAAAAAGCCACCATTTTTCCCAGGACTCTTGTGCATTGATGTACAGACACCTTTCCTGGTTTTAGGAGGTTCCTGACAGGTCGGATAACTCCTTGGCTTTTTCCTCGGGAAGAAAAACCTTTTTCTGAACCGTGTCCAGAATCATCCCTAGGAACAGCAGACGTATCGTCGGAAAACAGCTGCGATTCTTGGAATATTTAGAATCCAGTCGTGCCGTCGAAGAACTACTTTAGATAGTGCTCTTCCGACCTCCAACTGTTCTCTGGAACTTGCCCTTTTTAGGTCGTGCAAGTAAGGGATAATTTAGATGCCTTTTTTCTTTGAAGAAACATCTTGTCGGCCATTACCTTGGTAAAAAGGCCCGGGGTGCCGTGGATAATTCAAACGGCATCGTCTGAAACTGATATTGACAGTTCTGTACCACGAACCAGAGGTACCCTTGATGAGAAGGACAAATTTTGGACATGGAGGTAATCCTTGATGTCCAGGGACACCATATAGTCCCCTTTTTTCCGGTTCGCTATCACTGCTCTGAGTGACTTTATCTCGATTTGAACCTTTTATGTAAGTGTTCAAAACATTTTAGATTTAGACTATGTGTCACCAAGCCGTCTGGCTTCAGTACCACAATATAGTGTGGAAAAATAATACCCTTTTCCTTGTCGTAGGAGGGGTACTTTGATTATCACCTGCTGGATATACAGCTTGTGAATTGTTTCCAATGCTGCCTCCCTGTCGGAGGGAGCCGTTGGTAAAGCAGACTTCAGGAAGCTGCGAGGAGAAGATGTCTCGACTCTCCAATCTTTACCCCTGGGATAATACTCGTACGATCTAGGGGTCAACTTGCGAGTGATCCCACTGCGCCCTGAGACTCTTGAGACTACCCCCCCACCTTGAGTCCGCTTGCACGGCCCCAGCGTCATGCTGAGGACTTGGCAGACGCGGTGGAGGGCTTCTTTTCCTGGGAAAGGGCTGCCTGCTGCAGTCTACTTCCCTTACCTCTATGTCTGGGCAGATATGACTGGCCTTTTGCCTGCATGCCCTCATGGGAAAGGAAAGATTGAGGCTGAAAAGACGGTGTCTTTTTTAGCTGAGATGTAACTTGGGGTAAAAAAAAAAAAAAGGTTGGATTTCCCAGCTGTTGCTGTGGTCCCCAGGTCCGATGGACCGACCCCCAAATAACTCCTTCCCTTTATACAGCAATACTTCCATCTGCCGTATGGGATCTGTATCACCTGACCACTGTCGTGTCCCTGACATCTTCTGGGAGATATGGACAACGCACTTATCTTGATGCCAGAGAGCAAATATCCCTCTGTGCATCTCACATACATATATATAGAATGCATCCTATTAAATGCTCTACATGAATAAAATATTTTCAGTCAGGGAATCCGACCAAGCCAACCCAGCACTGCATCTCCAGGCTGATGGCGATCGCTGGTCGTAGTATAACCACCGTATGTGTGTATATACTTTTTAGGATATTTTTCCAGCTTCCTATCAGCTGGCTCCTTGAGGGCGGCCGTATCTGGAGACGGTAACGCCACTTGATAAGCGTGTGAGCGCCTTATCACCCTAAGGGGTGTTTCCCAACGTACCCTAATTTCTGGCGGGAAAGGGTATAACGCCAATATTTGCTATCGGGGTAACCCTACGCATCATCACACACTTCATTTTATTTTATCTGATTCAGGAAAAACTACAGGTAGTTTTTTCACTCCCACATAATACCCTTTCTTGTGGTACTTGTAGTATCAGAAACACGTAACACCTCCTTCATTGCCCTTAACGTGTGGCCCTAATGAGAAATACGTTTGTTTATTCACCGTCGACACTGTATTCAGTGTCCGTGTCTGTGTCGACCGACTGAGGTAAATGGGCGTTTTTAAAACCCCTGACGGTGTTTCTGAGACGCCTGGACCGGTCCTAATAGATTGTCGGCCGTCTCATGTCGTCAACCGACCTTGCAGCGTGTTGACATTCTCACGTAATTCTCTAAATAAGCCATCCATTCCGGTGTCGACTCCCTAGAGAGTGACATCACCATTACAGGCAATTTCTCCGCCTCCTCACCAACATCGTCCTCATACATGTCGACACACACGTACCGACACACAGCACACACACCGGGAATGCTCTGACAGAGGACAGGACCCACTAGCCCTTTGGGGAGACAGAGGGAGAGTCTGCCAGCACACACCAAAAACGCTATAATTATATAGGGACAACCTTATATAAGTGTTTCTCCCTTATAGCATCTTTTATATATATACAATATCGCCAAAATCAGTGCCCCCCCTCTCTGTTTTAACCCTGTTTCTGTAGTGCAGTGCAGGGGAGAGCCTGGGAGCCTTCTCTCCAGCTTTTCTGTGAGAGAAAATGGCGCTGTGTGCTGAGGAGATAGGCCCCGCCCCTTTTTCGGCGGCCTCGTCTCCCGCTATTTTTGAAGTTAGGCAGGGGTTAAATATCTCCATATAGCCTCTGTGGGCTATATGTGAGGTATTTTTTGCCTCTAATAAGGTTTTTATTTGCCTCTCAGAGCGCCCCCCCCAGCGCTCTGCACCCTCAGTGACTGTTGTGTGAAGTGTGCTGAGAGGAAAATGGCGCACAGCTGCAGTGCTGTGCGCTACCTTTATGAAGACTCAAGAGTCTTCAGCCGCCGATTTTGGACCTCTTCTCTCTTCAGCGTCTGCAAGGGGGCCGGCGGCGCGGCTCCGGTAACCATCCAGGCTGTACCTGTGATCGTCCCTCTGGAGCTAGTGTCCAGTAGCCAAGCAGCAAATCCACTCTGCACGCAGGTGAGTTCACTACTTCTCCCCTAAGTCCCTCGTTGCAGTGATCCTGTTGCCAGCAGGACTCACTGTAAAGTAAAAAACCTAAGCTAAACTTTCTCTAAGCAGCTCTTTAGGAGAGCCACCTAGATTGCACCCTTCTCGTTCGGGCACAAAATCTAACTGGAGTCTGGAGGAGGGTCATAGGGGGAGGAGCCAGTGCACACCACCTGATCTGGTAAAAGCTTTACTTTTTTGTGCCCTGTCTCCTGCGGAGCCGCTATTCCCCATGGTCCTTTCAGGAACCCCAGCATCCACTTAGGACGATAGAGAAATTTTGGTTGTCCTTTTCCCTGGCGGTTTCTCCGCACATATTATAGTTTTGAGTTTGCTTAGCCCCTGGCCTGGTTGTTTAGTTAGAGGGCCTCTTGTTATCACCCTGTCTCGGGTTTCCCTTTGTCTCTCATTAAGACCGGGGGGCATCGAAGTTGGGCAGACATAATCCGCTCTTCAAACGCGGCTGCCAAGGGCTCAAGAAACCATAGTCTCGCAGGGGATTTCTGACAACACGGGTGAGACAACAGAGTTAGGGCGCCAGGGGCTATTTTCCTGTCCTGCTCCCTTCCCCAGCATTCCGTTCCAGTGCTCCGGTCCTTGCCATAAGATCTCCTCTGACCAGAGTGCTGGAATCATAACACCCATATGGATGTGAGTACGGTACGCACTCCCCCATTATAAGTCATAAGTCCAGAGGAGTGAATTACCTTTCAACATTTATTCACTCCACTTTAAAACTTACTACACCATCAATTGCCCTATCTCCTTTTACTCCCGAGGATAAGAACTATAAAGGATCCTGTCTGGAGGAGGAGAAAACCATAAGAAAACTAAAGATACCTTTTCGTAAGGGTACATCACGTCTTTCACGTGAGTACTGGTACGCAATCAGCAGCCACCACCTTCTTTAAAGATCCCCAATAAGACACTCCCTTTACCTGTAATACGCTTACTACACTATCAGCGGCTATTTCTGTCTTTTTGTCTCCAACCGTTGAGGATAAGAACTATCTTAATACCCTGGACGGAAGTACAGGAGAAAATCCGGAGAACGAATATTTGGGACATCTCCAATCTATTCAAGATTCAACTTGGAGAATTAGGAACAAAGACACACAAAGAAAGGTCTCATACGTTTTAATGACATCACGCGATACATAAATTAGACCAACTTTGAAAACTATTGATTTATTAGATATTGTGCACTGTTAACCTAATTTCCATAAGCATTGTAATCCTTGATGAGCGCAGACGTGATCTCTCATTTTTTTGTGCGTATTCATGTTTTAAGGGGTTGAGTGACTATAGATATCACCACTGCTGCTCTCTGGGGGCGCGGCAGTCCTTCAAGTAGCCCTTTCTTTATATCCATGTTTCGGGGACTAACCCCGTCCTCAGGGCCTTAAAGGCGGCAGTCGTGGGTCTTCAGTCAATAAATCACAGGCAGCAAAGCCCCTGGATGGTTAGTGAAAGCAACGTTTCGATTTATTTACCAGGATGCCTGACGACGATTTTAAAGAATCGAAACGTTGCTTTCACTACCCATCCAGGGGCTTTGCTGCCTGTGATTTATTGACTGAAGCCCCACATGTGCCGCTAGATAGATATATATATATATATATATATATATATATATACACCGTATATACTCAAGTATAAGTCGACCCGAATATAAGCCGAGGCACCTAATTTTACCACAAAAACCTGGTAAAATGTATTGACTCGAGTATAAGCCTAGGGTGGGAAATGCAGCTCTACCCGTACACAGCCCTTATAGTGCCAGATATGCCCCACAGTGCCAGATATGCCCCACAGTGCCAGATGTGCCCCACAGTGTCAGATGTGCCCCACAGTGCCAGGTGTGCCAGATATGCCCCACAGTGCCAGGTGTGCCAGATATGCCCCACAGTGCTAGGTGTGCCAGATATGCCCGCAGTGCCAGATGTGCCCCCACAGTGCTAGATACTTACCCTCCGTCGCTCCCGCGCTGTCTTCTGAAGGAGGGACACGGAAAGCGCAGCGCGCGGCTCTCTTGTGTCCCTCCTGCGTCTCCGGCGGCAGCGGCGTGTGTTAAAGGAAGTGCCGGTTCATGCACTTCCTTTAACACACACACGCCGCTGCCGCCGGAGATGCAGGAGGGACACAAGAGAGCCGCGCGCTGTGCTCTCCGTGTCCCTCCTAACGCTGACTCGAGTATAAGCCGAGGTGGCTTTTTCAGCACAAAAAAAGTGCTGAAAAAGTCGGCTTATACTCGAGTATATACGGTATATATATATTATACACACACACACACACACACACACACACACACACACACACACACACAAGGCCTGAAGTCCCAGCTGCAGCCCCTATTTATAATTCTCAATGTCCTTTTGCAGTCCCACTCTCCACACTTGGTCCCTTTCATACAAGTCCCCGGGAAATACACGGCTATGACCTGGGTCTACCAACATAGCTTCAGCCTGATATCCCTTTTCACACTACACCAAAATTCCCAGGAAATTCCCGGGTCGGATGCGTTCACATTGAACCCGGATCTTCCCTGCAATTTGTTGTGTTATTTAAAGGGAATGCCTTTTTTTGGCTCACAATAATGGGATCACTGAAAACTGGGTGGTGACTGATGGGTAGGGAATACATTGTTGTAATCATGGCTGACGAGTTACTCGGGTCTCCTTCAGTGTCACTGGTGCTGTGGCTGCCACTCTGCTCCCTCTAATGTGATCTAAGAGCCTGAGTTGATGTCATCTGCAGGCATACCAAACAGCCATTCAGACACTTTTCTGACAATCTAGGTATAAAAACTCTGGTGGGATGTGTTCACACTACAGGCGACCCGGGTCACTCCTAGAAAAAACCCTGGTCTCGAGCAGGGTCGTGGACCTGGGATTCCGACCAGAGTTGTTTCTGTTCACACATAGCCAAAACCCGGTTTGATGTCTGTGCACCAGAAAAAAACTTGGGATTTTGGCATATGTGTGAAAGGGGTATTACAGAGAATTAGTTTTAGATGCAGTGATTCTGAACAGCCTCAGTACTAATCAGGTAACTGAAGTTCGCAGAGATTGACGAACCCAGAGTTTCCAACACTCCACCATTACAGTACAGCTATATCCTTGCTTGAGTTCAGATGGTTAAGTCAAATTGACTGAGGTAGTAGTTTAGTCACGTGTTCAAGCATGGATATCCTTAAATATACTAGAATGCAGTTTTGAGGCTGATCTTCCTCGCCAACCATTTATCGTCTGCTGATGCACTCTGTCAGTCCCTCTAGTGGTTACCGGTATTCTACCGTATTCAATATAAAATACTTTTACTTACACATAAGGCAAAGTACATCTCGTTGCTTATCTCAAAATATCTCCCAACATGACCTCTCCGCTCTGCACAAGATCTGCATCTTCCACACGCATTACTCACTTCCACTCATGATTACAGGACTTTTTTTGAGCTGCACCCAATCTGTGGAATACCCTCCCAGGAACAATTAGGGGTACATTTACTAAGCTCCGTGTTTGTACGGGAGAGTTTGGCCATTTTTAGAAACACGGGAATTTAACAAAACACGGGAGTGCTGTATGGAATTGAACTTAATAACACGGGTGGACATACAATCAAATACATCATCAGCCAAACTCAGTTATAATTTCCATAGACAACACTGAAACATGGGAATTTACCTAGAATTGTGTTTGCAACCACACCAGTGATTTGTGCAAACTCAGACCAAAATACACGCTTTCAAATGAATATCTCCCCGCAAGGTGTTTATAGAGAAGCCGGCAAACATCAGTGCACCCAATTCCATCCTCCTATACAGTCTACGCATAACCTCACATATTTTGGGGCATACGTAATAGGGTCCAAGTTTGCCGGAGGTGCGGGATGCCGGCCAATCTCAGACTTTTTTTAAACCGGCAATCATTTACAAGGCATGGCCGGTATCCCACACCTCCAGCAAACTCTGACCCTATTACATGTGCCCCATTGTCTTTACTCACTTTCACATCCTCCTGACACCAGGCCAACACTGCTGTGTGACTGTATCATGCAGCCCATCAAGAACCTTAGCAATCTGGCACAACCATTATGCAATAGGCAACACCTATTCCTTGTGTATCAATGCCTATTTCCCTATAGATTGTACGATTCAAGCAGGGCCTTCCTACCACTATGTCTGTCTGTTATTACCCAGTTTTGTTCTATTACTGTTGTTCCAATTGTAAAGTGCATCGGGATATGCTGCGCTACATAACAAACTGTTATTAATAATAATAATAATAATAATACTTTTAATACCTGGACTATAATGATGGAGTTTGGGAAATCATGGAGCAACCTACAGTGCAAGATCCCAGTAGAGGAGAGGCTGGTTGCACAAAACCAGGGCACAATCACCTAGAAGTTTGATGGATGGACAGAGTTTTATGTTGTATGTATTATATGGGAAGCATTCAATATCCCGGCTGTCGTGATCCCGACGCTCAGCATACCGGCGCTGGGATCCTGACCGCTGGGATACCGACAACTATTCTCCCTCTTGGGGTGTCCACGGCACTCCTGGAGGGAGAATAAATAGTGTGGCGCACATAGAGCGCCACTGTGCCCGCAGTGTGGTGAGCGCAGCGAGCCCGCAAGGGGCTCTTTTGCACTCGCCCCACTGCCGACATTCCAGCAGTTGGGATCCTGGCGCCGGTATGCTGGGCATCGGGATCCCGACAGCCGGGATATCGTAGTAGACCCGTATTATATGGTGGATGTTAAATGGCAGTATAAGAGGTCAGTTTCTGCCACAGGATGGAGGCTGCAGGTGTCGGATCGGAAGGTCTCTCTCCTGCGATTAAGCCTCCATAGGATTAAAGCAGTTTACGCCATCTGAAGATAATGTAAACTAACGGGACCAAACTATGAAAAGCTTTGCTTTTCGGAGTTTGGTACATAGGGGACAGAGGGATGCAGCTAAAATACCGGCTGTTGGGATCCCAGAGTTCAGGAGATCGACGCCGGAATCACGACAGCTGGCGAGATACCAACACCCATAATCCCAACCGCCGGGTATTCCCACTCGGTTGGAAACAACCCTGAAGGGTGAAGAGCGCAGCAAGCCCGCGAGGGGACTCGCCACCTCACTGTAGGGATTCCGACAGATGGGATGCCGCTGTCAGTATACTGACACTCGGCGTCCCGTCTGCCGGGATATCATATGTATTCCAGGTCAGATCATGGTCCACACTGATGATAAGGGCAACTGCGGTCTGCAGCACTAATTAGGATAATGCAGATTTCACAGAAATCTCCTGCAGAAGGCTATTAGTACCCAGCAAATATGCATCCAATTACTATACAATTTTATGAAAACCAATGCTTGATAAATCGTCCCCTTATACAAGACAATTTCATTTTTTCTTAACCTTGGTTAAAATCTGTGTCAAGATGGGAATAATAGGTAATAATTCACATGTTCTGTATAACAGCTGAATTCTAACAGTTAATATAGTTCAAAACATATTTTGCATTGTATATTATATTGTACCCTCTTATGTGTTCATTTTGAACATCATTTAACAGTCAAATATGTCTGTGACTGTGTCATAGGCATAAATACAACTGTTCCCACTGTACTCGAGTATGTGCAAATGCACCAAGGCTCTTTATGCCTACAAATAAATAAAATAAGTTATCCTGATGCTTATATTGTTTCTCTGTTACCGGTTTCAGAGATGCTGGCACCTCATCACTGCTTAAATCACGCATCGGGCTCATAACCTTGTGCCAGTTTCCCAGGCACTGTAATGTAATCCCGTCATGCTGCAGCGCTTGTCCTGATAATATGCCTGCAGTGTGGCAAGGGTATCTCATCTGTAGGTGTGCTTCCTGCAGTCACACCAGCCCTGTTGTTTCCTAAAATGGGCTGTAATCCTCTTTTTTCCTAAAATGGGTGTCAATAAAAATGTGTATTTGCAGGAGCATTATTATATAAGCATTTTTCTTTTTTGTATATTGTTTTTTTCTTTGTCATTTCAGTGTCAACATGCAAATATTTTTGTACACTACAAGCCAAATGAAAGATTCTCTGATAGCATTTTACTGCTTTACCACATAGAACCTTGTGCAATATTTGTGTGTAAAGAGGGGGCGGGGTTCTCCTCAGAATCAGATTTATTGGCCAGGTATACTTGCGTATACTAGGAATCTGTCTTCGGTTTCCTATACAGCAGCCAAGTAGGTAACAGATAAGCGGGGCGAGGGGGGGGGGGGGGGAGGGGTGGCAAGTAAAGTCACACAGATAGGTATACCGTATGGACCCAAGTGAGTTACATGTACGTCTAGTCAGTCAATGGTCAGGAGTTCAGCAGGCGGACCGCTTGGGGAAAGAAACATTTGAGGCTTCTGGTGGACCTGGCGGGAACGGCCCTGTAACGCTTGCCTGAAGGAAGGAAGTTAAACATGCTGTGGCCGGGGTGTAGCTGGTCCTTTACTATCTTCGTTGCCCGCTTTTTAGCTCTGGATAGGTACAGGTCCTGGACTGCGGGAAGGTCGTCCTGATTATATTCTCTGCGGTTCTGACCACCTTTTGGAGCCTGCATCTGTCCCTCGCGCTGGCGGAGCCATACAATATCAGTATCGGGGAGCACAGTACCGACTCCACAATCGCGGAGTAGAAGAGGAGCAGAAGCTTCTGTGGGATGTTGAACTTCCTTAGTTGCCTGAGGAAGAACAACCTCTGCTGTGCTTTCCTGACAGTGGAGTCAGCGTTGGACCCCATTTAAGATCCTGGGAGATTGTGGTCCCCAGGAGCTTGAAGGAGTCCACTAGCGATACCACACAGTCAGCAATCATTAGCATAGGTGCACTTGCTGACTTCTTCCTGAAGTCCACTATCATCTCGACAGTTTTGAGGGGGTTGCGCTCAAGGTTGTTGTGGCTGCACCACTGGGCCAACCGGTCTACTTCCCATCTATAGGCCGATTCGTCCCTGTCCTTGAGGGGGCCGATCACGGTGATGTCGTCTGCGAATTTGATGGTTTTTACTGATTGCGCCTCTGAGTCGAAGTCATTTGTGTACAGGGAGAAGAGCAGGGGTGAGAGGACACAGCCCTGAGGGGCCCCTGTACTAATGGACCGCGCTGATGAATTCTCCGCTTTCACCACCCGTGTCCTATCTGTCAGGAAGTCTATTATCCAGGAACAGGTAGCTTCAGGGACTCCTAGCCGAAGTAATTTGGGGTGGAGGATGCTGGGGACGATTGTATTTCAGCTCGGCCTTCAATCGACAAACAGTTGTAATCCTGTACACCTTACAAATAACATTAAAAGGCTCTATTTATCAAAGCACTCCTCCTGTTGATCTCAGTCACCTTCCCTGCACAATGCCTATATAGCATGCACTGTGGCAGTACAAGTACTACTGCTGTCCTCAGGTTACCTGTAATTTTATTTCTCTAACGTCCTAAGTGGATGCTGGGGACTCCGTCAGGACCATGGGGTTTAGCGGCTCCGCAGGAGACAGGGCACAATAATAAAAGCTTTAGGATCAGGTGGTGTGCACTGGCTCCTCCCCCTATGACCCTCCTCCAAGCCTCAGTTAGATTTTTGTGCCCGGCCGAGAAGGGTGCAATCTAGGTGGCTCTCCTGAGCTGCTTAGAATAAAAGTTTAAGTTAGGTTTTTTTCTTTCAGTGAGACCTGCTGGCAACAGGCTCACTGCTACGAGGGACTTAGGGGAGAGAAGTAAACTCACCTGCGTGCAGGATGGATTTGCTTCTTAGGCTACTGGACACCATTAGCTCCAGAGGGAGTCGGAACACAGGTCTCACCCTGGGGTTCGTCCCGGAGCCGTGCCGCCGACCCCCCTTGCAGATGCCGAAGTTGAAGAGGTCCAGAGGTCCAGAAACAGGCGGCAGAAGACTTTCAGTCTTCATAAGGTAGCGCACAGCACTGCAGCTGTGCGCCATTGTTGTCAGCACACTTCACCAACAGTCACCAACTGTCACTGAGGGTGCAGGGCGCTGGGGGGGGCGCCCTGGGCAGCAATGTATAATACCTTTTTATGGCTAAAATACATCACATATAGCCCTTGAGGCTATATGGATGTATTTAACCCCTGCCAGATCTCACAAACTCCGGGAGAAGAGCCCGCCGAAAAGGGGGCGGGGCCTATTCTCCTCAGCACACGGCGCCATTTTCCTGCTCAGCTCTGCTGTGAGGAAGGCTCCCAGGCTCTCCCCTGCACTGCACTACAGAAACAGGGTTAAAACAGAGAGGGGGGGCACTTATTTGGCGATATGATTACATATATAAAAATGCTATAAGGGAAAACACTTGTATAAGGGGTTGTCCCTGTATAATTATAGCGTTTTTGGTGTGTGCTGGCAAACTCTCCCTCTGTCTCCCCAAAGGGCTAGTGGGGTCCTGTCCTCTATCAGAGCATTCCCTGTGTGTGTGCTGTGTGTCGGTACGTGTGTGTCGACATGTAGGAGGACGATGTTGGTGAGGAGGCGGAGCAAATTGCCTGTATTGGTGATGTCACTCTCTAGGGAGTCGACACCGGAATGGATGGCTTATTTAGGAATTACGTGATAATGTCAACACGATGCAAGGTCGGTTGACGACATGAGACGGCCGGCAAACAAATTAGTACCTGTCCAGGCGTCTCAGACACCGTCAGGGGCTTGTAAAAACGCCCATTTACCTCAGTTGGTCGACACAGACACGGACACTGACTTCAGTGTCGACGGTGAAGAAACAAACGTATTTTCCTTTAGGGCCACACGTTACATGTTAAGGGCAATGAAGGAGGTGTTATATATTTCTGATACTACAAGTACCACAAATAAGGGTATTATGTAGGGTGGGAATAATCTACTTGTAGTTTTTCCTGAATCAGATAAATTAAAGTGTGTGATGATACGTGGGTTTCCTCCGATAGAAAATTATTGGAGGTATACCCTTTCCCGCCAGAAGTGAGGGCGAGTTGGGAAACACACCTTAGGGTGGATAAGGCGCTCACACGCTTATAAAAACAAGTGGCGTTACCGTCTCCAGATACGGCCGCCCTCAAGGAGCCAGCTGATAGGAAGCTGAAAAATATCCTAAAAAGTATATACACACATACTGGTGTTATACTACGACCAGCAATCGCCTCAGCCTGGATGTGCAGCGCTGGGGGGGCTTGGTCGGATTTCCTGACTGAAAATATTGATACCCTTGACAGGAACAATATTTCATTGACTATAGAGCATTTTAAGGATGCATTTCTATATATGCGAGATGCGCAGAGGGATATTTGCATTCTGGCATCAAGAGTAGATGTGATGTCCATATCTGCCAGACGATGTTTATAGACACGACAGTGGTCAGGTGATGCAGATTCCAGACGGCACATGGAAGTATTGCCGTATAAAGGGGCGGTCCATCGGACCTGGTGGCCATGGCAACAGCTGGAAAATCCACTTTTGTTACCCCAAGTCACATCTCAGCAGAAAAGGACACAGTCTTTTCAGTCTCAGTCCTTTCGTACCCATAAAGGCAGGCGGGCAAAAGGCCAGTCATATCTGCCCAGGGTTAGAGGAAAGGGAAGAAGACTGCAGCAGGCAGCCCATTCCCAGGAACAGAAGTCCTCCACAGCTTCTGCCAAGTCCGCAGCATGACGCTGGGGCCATACAAGCGGACTCAGGTGCGGTGGGGGGTCATCTCAAGAGTTTCAGCACGCAGTGGGCTCACTCGCAAGTGGACTCCTGGATCCTACACGTAGTATCCCAGGTGTACATTGGAAATTCGAGACGTCTTCCCCTCACAAGTTCCTGAAGTCTGCTTTACCAACGTCTCCCTCCGACAGGGAGGCAGTATTGGGAAAAAATTCACAGGCTGTATTCCCAGCAGGTGATAATCAAAGTACCCCTCCTACAACAAGGGAAGGGGTATTATTCCACACTATATTGTGGTACTGAAGCCAAACGGCTCGGTGAGATCTAAAAGATTTGAACAATTACATACAAGGGTTCAAATCAAGATGGAGTCACTCAGAGCAGTGATAGCGAACCAGGACGATATGGTGTCACTGGATATCAGGGACGCTTACCTACATGTCCAAATTTTGCCCTTCTCACCAAGGGTATCTCAGGTTCGTGGTACAGAACTGTCACTATCAGTTCAGACGCTGCCGCTTGGATTGTCCACGGCACCCCGGGTCTTTACCATGGTAATGGCCGAAATGATGATTCTTCCTAAAAGAAATATGGACGCTTTCCTGATAAGGGCA
Source organism: Pseudophryne corroboree (assembly GCF_028390025.1). Lineage (NCBI taxonomy): Eukaryota > Metazoa > Chordata > Amphibia > Anura > Myobatrachidae > Pseudophryne > Pseudophryne corroboree. The sequence continues at coordinate 245,349,795 of NC_086445.1, read as the reverse complement.
AGGTCCAGAGAACAGTTGGCGGTCGGAGTAGCACTATCTCAAGTAGTTCTACGACAGCACGAGTGGATTCTAAATATTCCAAAATCCCAGCTTTTTCCGACGACACGTCTAATGTTCCTAGGAATGATTCTGGACACAGTCCAGAAAAGGATGTTTTCTCCCGGAGAAGAAGGCCAGGGAGTTATCCGAGCTAGTCAGGAACCTCCTAAAACCAGGAAAAGTATCAGTGCATCATTGCACAAGGGTCCTGTGAAAAATGGTGGTTTCTTACAAAGCGATCCCATTCGGTAGATTTCACGCAAGAACCTTTCAGTGGAATCTGCTGGGAAAATGGTCCGGATCACATCTTCAGATGCATCAGCGGATAACCCTGTCTCCAAGGACAAGGGTGTTTTCTTCTGCGGTGGCTGCAGAGTGCTCATCTATGAAAGGGCCGCAGATTCGACATTCAGGACTGGGTCCTGGTGACCACGGATGCCAGCCTGAGTGGCTGGGGAGCAGTCACACAAGGAAAAAAAAAAAATTTCCAGGGAGTGTGATCAAGTCTGGAGACTTCTCTCCACATAAATATACTGGAGCTAAGGGCAATTTACAAGGCTCTAAGCTTAGCAAGACCTCTGCTTCAAGGTCAGCCGGTATTGATCCAGTGGGACAACATCACGGCAGTCGCCCACGTAAACAGACAGGGCGGCACATGAAGCAGGAGGGAAATAGCAGAAACTGCAAGGATTCTTCGCTGGGCGAAAAATCATGGGATAACACTCTCAGCAGTGTTAATTCCGGGAGTGGAAAACTGGGAAGCAGACTTCCTCAGCAGGCATAACCTCCACCCGGGAGAGTGGGGACTTCAGCGGGAAGTCTTCCACATGATTGTAAACCGTTGGGAAAAACCAAAGGTGGACATGGCGTCCCGCCTGAACAAAAAACTAGACAGATATTGCGCCAGGTCAAGGGACCCTCAGGCAATAGCGGTGGACGCTCTGGTAACACTGTGGGTGTACCAGTCAGGGTATGTGTTCCCTCCTATGCATCTCATACCAAAAGTACTGAGAATCATAAGAAGGAGATGAGTAAGAACGATACTCGTGATTCCGGATGGGTCAAGAAGGACTTGGTACCCGGAACTTCAAGAGATGCTCACGGAAGAACCGTGGCCTCTACCTTTAAGAGAGGACCTGCTCCAGCAGGGGCCTTGTCTGTTCCAAGACTTACCGCGGCTGCGTTTGACGGCATGGCAGTTGAACGCCGGATCCTGAAAGGGCATTCCAGATGAAGTCATCCCTACCCTGGTCGAAGCCAGGAAGGATGTAACCGCAAAACATTTTCACCGCATTTGGCGAAAATATGTTGCGTGGTGTGAGGCCAAGAAGGTCCCTACAGAGGAATTCCAACTGGGTCGTTTCCTACATTTCCTGAAAACAGGACTGTCTATGGGCCTAAAATTAGGGTCCATTAAGGTTCAAATTTCGACCCTGTCGAATTTCTTCCAGAAAGAACTGGCTTCAGTGCCTGAAGTTCAGACGTTTGTAAAAGGGGTACTGCATATACAGCCTCCTTTTGTGCCCCCAGTGGCACCTTGGGATCTCAATGTTGTTTTGAGTTTCCTAAAGTCACATTGGTTTGATCCAATCACCACTGTGGAATTAAAATATTTCACATGGAAGGTGAAGATTCTATTAGCCCTGGCTTCAGCCAGGCGTGTGTCAGAATGGGCGGCTTTATCATATAAAAGCCCTTACTTAATTTTTCATTCTGACAGGGCAGAATTGAGGACTCGTCCTCAATTTCTCCTTAAGGTGTTTTCTGTTTTTCACATGAACCAACCTATTGTGGTACCTGCGGCTACTAGGGACTTGGAGGACTCCAAGTTACTTGACGTTGTCAGGGCCCTGAAAATATATGTTTCCAGGACGACTGGAGTCAGAAAATCTGACTCGCTGTTTAGCCTGTATGCACCCAACAAGATGGGTGTTCCTGCTTCTAAGCAGACGATTGCTCGCTGGATTTGTAGTACAATTCAGCTTGCACATTCTGTGGCAGGCTTGCCACAGCCAAAATCAGTAAAAGCCCATTCCACAAGTAAGTGGGCTCATCTTGGGCGGCTGCCCGAGGGGTCTCGGCTTTACAACTTTGCCGAGCTGCTACTTGGTCAGGGGCACACCCTGACTGAGGAGGACCTGGAGTTCTCTCATTCGGTGCTGCAGAGTCATCCGCACTCTCCCGCCCGTTTGGGAGCTTTGGTATAATCCCCATGGTCCTGACGGAGTCCCCAGCATCCACTTAGGACGTTAGAGAAAATAAGAATTTACTTACCGATAATTCTATTTCTCGTAGTCCGTAGTGGATGCTGGGCGCCCATCCCAAGTGCGGATTGTCTGCAATACTTGTACATAGTTATTGTTACAAAAATCGGGTTATTCTTGTTGTGAGCCATCTTTTCAGAGGCTCCTTCGTTGTTATCATACTGTTAACTGGGTTCAGATCACAGGTTGTACGGTGTGATTGGTGTGGCTGGTATGAGTCTTACCCGGGATTCAATATCCTTCCTTATTATGCACGCTCGTCCGGGCACAGTATCCTAACTGAGGCTTGGAGGAGGGTCATAGGGGGAGGAGCCAGTGCACACCACCTGATCCTAAAGCTTTTATTATTGTGCCCTGTCTCCTGCGGAGCCGCTAAACCCCATGGTCCTGACGGAGTCCCCAGCATCCACTACGGACTACGAGAAATAGAATTATCGGTAAGTAAATTCTTATTTTTTACTGGGGTGCCAACCAGAAAGAAATGCGAAACTTTACTGAACTGGAGGCCCAAGTCAGGCGTCCAATTCTAGTGCACATGTGGGAGCTTGCAATTCGGCTCCAGCATGTACCAATTGACAACTACAGTAGTTGCCTTGGAAAGCGAGATCTCCATTTACAAGAAGTCTTGATAAATAGATCACCCAAATCCTCTGTGCTTATTATGCACTATATGCCCTTCTAGGCTGTCTTCATCCTCACCCAAGTGAAGATCTGTAATGCATAAAGGAAGCTGGTCCAGTAGCTAGCACTCTACCTTGACAGCCAGACTTACATTCTGAACCATCTGACTGCATTATGCCTCCTGCTCTACATGTCACAGCTCTCAGGCCATGCAGTTTCTAGACAGACAGCCTGGTATAGGAGCAATCCATGTAAACAGGGAGCTGGATTTAATACTCTCCTAGGGAAACTTCTTTTTCCTTTCTGTGTGTGCAATGAACTATGTAATATGGCAACAGATTAACTAGTAAGAGATCCATGTGTTTAGATTTAGTTCAAATTGTGAAAGCTTCAGGAAGCACAACTACTATCATACACAGGGAATAGCAAATCTGTTCTTCTGCATTAATAGCTGATCTGTACAATGTGATAATCAAGTCATTTAACACTAACATATATACTAAAATATAACTGTCAAAGAGCAACTATCCCAATACATAACATTTTAGCATGCTAACTCTAATCAGGACTTGTCATTTGCATGTAAAACTGACAAAGCTGGGCAACCTCTGCTGACAGGGCATGCTGGTGTTTGTGGTGTCATGGCAGCTGGACAGATACAGGTCATCTGCTTCTGTCAACCACACAAATCTGCTCAAATCTAGAATGAAATTATGCAGGAACTTAATGTGTGCACTCACATACTGCACCTAACACACACATGCTGACCATACATGCAGTTACCTTACAGATAAGAAATAATGACAACACTGACATAAGAATGATGCATTAATAAACATCTACAATGCATGCATGCCCCCATGCATATACTGACATAAGCAGACATTCTTGAGCAGCGTTTATGAGTAACTTGGTTAAACCAGATGTCTGCAATGAATGCACAATTAGATTAGACAATTGCCCTGCCAGAGACAGGGAAACCACCAACGCCCCTGTCAGTGAAACTGCACAGAAAGATCATGATTTGGGCTAAAATGCATTTTTAATGGTGATCTGCAGCTGCAGAACAGACACTTGTACAACACAACAAGTAAGTAACAGAGATCCTCATTTACCTGGCTCCAGGCACTTAGGGGGGTCTCTACCCTGCAACAACTGTCTTCTCTCTTCTATCTCTCTTTTTGCAGACAGGATGTGGCAACAAAACAAAAGAAAGATAAAAAGACCAGCAAGGAGTGAGAGAAGTGGGCGGCGAATAAAAGTAATAATGCAGAGATGAAGCCGAGCCAGGAAGTGAAACTTTACCAGTGTAACAATAGTGGTTGCAATTTTCTGAGAGGCTGCGAGGAGATTAAAACAGGTTTGAGTCAGAGGAGCTGGAGACTCTCCAGTGAGCTCACACCCTCCTTGAGCTCGGCCTCTCCCCCAACACACACACATATGTGCAGCAGCGGAGTAGCCTGAGGACTCCCCTGCTCACTGTACGTGTCTGATCTTTGTACTATTCAGGAAGAGGCAGCAGATGAGCAGAGTGTGTGTGTGAGACCAAAGCACTTTACTCCTCTCACTCTGATGACGGCTATATGCTGACTGGGGACATTCGGCTGCTGGGGAATCCTCCCATCATTTCTCTTTCTGCTGTCTGCACTCTGCAGGCCATTTGCTGGCTGCTAGCTCCCAGCCGGGCTATTCTAAAGAGTGTATACAGCATATCTATACATGCAACAATACAGTAACACAATTTATACTGTAGGCAGAATTTATATGGGATGTACTAATGGCAAATGCGGTAAAACACCCTTTTTTCTGGGTTTGTACTGCATTTCCATATGCACTGAGCTCGTTATGTGCAGAGGGGGTGGTCTTCAGTTATGTGCAGAGGGGGCGCCGGAATCCCGACAGTCGGCATACCGACACTTATTCTCCCTCGTGGGGGTCTACGACCCCCCCCTGGAGGGAGAATAAAATAGCGTGGTGCGCGTAGCGCGCCACCGTGCCCGCAGCGTGGCGAGCGTAGCGAGCCCGCAAGGGGCTCATTTGCGCTCGCCACACTGTCGGTAAGCCGGCGGTCGGGCTCCCGGCGCCGGTATGCTGGTCGCCGGGAGCCCGATCGCCGGCAGACCGTACTACACCCGTACAGAGGGACTCTGAAACACGGAAGTAGAGTGTCCGGAGCTGATCGACAAGGGCAGCTCTTATTGGAATAGCAGTCCTTTGCGATACTAATCACATGTTAGTACATATGCGATTAGTATCTGCAGGAAGTGGCAGGATAATGTATCAAAGCTTGAAGGTATAAAGTGGAGAGAGAGAAGCTACCAACCAATCAGCTCCTGACAGTTTTCAACCACAGCCTGTAATGGCAGTCTAGAGCTGATTGGCTGATAGGCACAGAAGGTTGCGGGGGATGCTGGGTGCTGTGAGAGGAATCCCAGTAACCCCCATAGCCGCCAAATCCTTCTGTGTATGTGCAAATGGACTCCCGGGTCATAAACTCGGAAGTCCGGGGACCAGCGGCCATAGCAAAGGGCAGCTCTTATCGGGAGATCTGCCCTTTGCAATACTAATCGCATATGTTAGTACATATATCTACCCCATAGACCCCTGAGGGACAGATGTACTTAACCTGGAATAGAGATAAAGTGGAGAGAGATAAAGTGCCAATCAGCTACGGTCTGAAACATGGTAGTTAGGAGATAACTAGTAGCTTATCTCTCTACTTTACCACTGTTAGTACATATGCGATTAGTATCGATGCAGTAAGTGGCGGGATGTACCACAATTGCTTGGCACATCCCGCCCAGAATGTGAACTAGGGCACTACTATGGTTCATAAAATAAAAGGGCACTATTATAGGCCATAATATTAACAACTGCTTCGAAGAGGTGTCTTTCTAGAAGCATTGAGACAGGGGCCCCTTCAAAATGTTGCTATGGGGCACACAAAGTTCTGACTAAACCCCTGCCTTGGACAGTGATAAAGTAGAGAGATAAACTACCAGTTATCTCCTAACTACCATGTTTCAGACCGTAGCTGATTGGCACTTTATCTCTCTCCACTTGTGAAAAGAGTGGAGGAGTGAGAAAGTGGAGACATTGCCGATGGCAACCAATCAGCTGCTATATATTATTTTATAGAATACACTTGATAAATGTTACTTCAGAGCTGATTGGTTGCCATGGGCAACTTCTCCACGCTTTTCATTGCTTCATACATCTTGCAATGAGGGTACTAAGCCTTGGAGAGAGAGAGAAAGTGGATGGAGATAATAATGTACCAGCCACTCAGCTCCCAACTGGCATGTTACAGGCTATGTGTGAAAAATGACAGGAGCTAGTTGGTGATTTATCTCTGTCCACTTGATCTCTCTCCAAGGCTTAGTACATAGACCACCAAGTACCACTTCTAACTCTCATTTCACAGGATGAGCTAGAAAAATTACAGGAGCTGATTGATTGGTACCAGTGCCGTTTCTACCGGCGGGTGAGCCGTGCAATCGCATGGGGCGCCCACTGCGACACCTGCTGGCTGCTATAACCTGCATCCCCTACTCCTGCCCATGGTACTAGACTCGAGAGGGACGAATTTCGCAAAATGACACTCTTGTGTCATTTTGCGAAACTGCCCCCCAAAGAGAGTATTATAGGTAGGAGGATGGGGAGCAGGTAATAGCAGTGATGCCTGACACCAACAAGCATTACACCCCTGGCAATGAGCATGAATCCCAGACCCTGTCCCTCATTATCCCCTCCATAGTTCTCTCTCACTATCAGTTCCTTACATATAACACTGAGGCCATCGCCACACTCAATGACCCCCTCACATCTCACTCATTGCCCCCTACAGCACACATTGACCCACTCACTTGCCCCTTAACAGTGCTCAATGTGCTCCTCAGTGAACTCACTGTCCACTTCACCACCTGACAGCACTCATTTCCCTTTCACATACCCCCTCCCTCACTGACTCCCGCCACTGGTCAGCACATGTATAACACTGTCTCTGGTAGATATATAACTTTTATATTGCAGCTCACTTATAATAGGGACATCTCCCTCGCTCAGTCAGTGTCGGCATCCACAGAGGTCCTAAGTGTTGGCACCTGTCTGAATGATAAACAAAACCACTAAAATGGCGCTGCATTCTAAAGCAGGACGGATCAAAGTAGGTAAGTCACCAAAGTTACAGATCTCATATGCAGATATAATAAAATAAATTGCATGTTCTATAGATTGTCACAACATGCAAATGGGCTTATGAATGATGGAATTGAAGTCCGGAGATGACATCGTCCTGTATCATATACAAAATATAAAAAATATATAATTGAGTAATTCTGATAAGATGTTAAACACCCCACACGTTTCCAGACGATGGGAGAAGTGGTGGCATTCCTTTCCTCAAGCTTAGTCCCCCATTTATCAAGCCTTGGAGAGTAAAAAATAGCACGTGATAAAGTACCAACCAACCAGCTCCTGTCATGTTACAGGCTCTGTTTGAAAAATTAAAGTAAGGAGCTGGGTGGTTGGTACTTTACCACCGTGCTATTTTGCACTCTCCAAGGCTTGATAAATCTGAGCCTAAGATTCCTACAATCCAGTATATAACACCAATGTGTGATGAAGAAACTTATATTGTGTGAGATAACATACATGTAGTAACATGTATGCTTACTACAACAAGGTGTTCACATGCACATAAAGGTTTCTTTAAGGATGTTCTGCTTTCCAAGGTAAGTACACATATGATAAAGTGTTTTCCCCTGTGAGAAATAGAACTGGAATCATTCAAGGGACAATGGGCCTGATACGTGTTTGTAAGCAAAGCAAATTATCATGCAACTGGGCAAAATCATGTTACGCTGCAGGTGGGGGCAGATATAACACGTGCAGAGAGAGTTAGATTTGGGTGGGTTATATTGTTCCTGTGCAGGGTAAATACTGGTTTATTTTTATACTGCAATTTAGATTACACTTTGAACACACCCCACCCAAATCTACCTCTCTCTGTGTGAGAGGTGCGGCTGCTGTGCGTGTGGTGGTGCCTGCTGCCGTGCAGGTGTAGACTCGGTACTCACCAGGCGCCGCTCGCTCTCACCTTCAGGTACCGGAACCCTCAACGGACCTGGAAATCTTCACTCGGATCCGGACACGGCGATTCCCTCTCGGAGCTGACCGACGACCTAGCTGAGGAGAGAAGGGTTTACATCAAAGGGGTATCGACCCTTCTTCCGGTGGAACAGGGGATACCCCAGGGGTGGCTGCGACCTTCACCGGCTGGGTGAATGGTCATCACCGGCACAAAGCCTCAGCTACCCAGCTTTCACACACTCGCGCTTTCGCACGTAGTGTGATGAAAGGGATTCTCACGTCCGTGAGCAATCCTAACTCCGGCGCTCGGGGACAAACAAGGGACAGACGTACACGGATGCTACTCACCGTCACGAGTCTTGCACTCCGATCTTCTCCACTTACAGGTCCCTGTAAGGAGGCAAAGAGAAACAGCCGTGCAGGGCCTAACTCTGACCTAGTGTCACACCCTATACTATCTACAACAGCGGAGCCCTCAAACTAGCTCTGTGGGTGTGGTGCAACACAACTATGCACAACTTACACAACACATACACTTTGCCCTGCACGGTAACAACATATAACACACTATCGGAGTTACAACATAAAACGGTGCTGTCCCTTTATCTACCCGACCCAGAACACCCAGTAGTGGGGACCGCACAGCTCACCCACCTACCGTACTCTCAGGGTGGCCTGAGCCTAGCGCCCAGTACCACCTTTACTCACCTCAGGGAAACGCTGCTTCGCTGGGCCTAGCGCTCCCTAACTGCCCACAGGCCGGAGGCCTGACTTTGCCCACGGGCCTAGCGCCCGCCTAACTTGCCGCCCGTTGGGTGACCTGGGCCTTGTGCCCAGGGTCACCTTTCATATCCCTAATTGGCCACAAATCCACTAGGGCCTAGCGCCCTCTAATGTCCCCACAGGCCTAGTGCCTGAACGTGCCCCTCGGGCCTAATGCCCGCCTAACTGTGCCCACAGGCCGGTGGCCTGACTATCCTCATGGGCCTAGTGCCCAACATGTGCCCCCCAGGCCTAGTGCCTGCCTATCTGGTGCCGCAGAGGTTGGGTGGCTTGGGCCTGATGCCCAAACCACCTAATCAGAATAATGACCCCCAATCTCCTAACCGCGCCACAGGCCTAGTGCCCGACTTGTGCCCTCGGGCCTAGTGCCCGTCCCTGGTGGTCTAGGGAGGAAAAGGGGGGGGGGGGGGGAAGGATGCCTCACTGAGGCCTTACCTAACCCGGGGGCCTCCGGTGCCCTCTTCGGCCGCTGGCCCGTCCTGGCCAGCGGCGCCGCCGTCGCATCGCCGCGTCCAGCCGCCGCTGGACATCTTCTTTCCCAGGGCTGGAGTCTTCAGGCCTCTTCAGCGGCCACCGGAGCTCCTCTCCCTGCGGCCGTCGTCGTCTTCCTCCACGCAGTCCTTGTTTCCTGTCCGGCTCCTCTTCCTTCTTCGCGCTCTTCTGCGCGCGCGCTGTCCTCTTCGGCTCCCGCCCGCGACGTCTTCTCCTCTTCCCGCTCCTCAGCGCCGTCGTCCTCCGCTCTGGCTCCCGCCCGGCGTCTGACGTCAGACGCCGGGGGCGGGGCCTATGACGCGGCGAGCGCCGATTGGCTCGCCGCGTCTCTCTCCTATTGGCTGCCGCTCCGGGAGCCGCGATTGGCTCCCGGAGGGCGCCAACATTCAAACCCTCCAGCCTGGGGTCCGGTGCAGGGAAAAGGGTAATCCCTGCACCGGACACCCGCCGCCGCCACGCACCCAGCGCTGGGGACAGACAAGCTGCCCCAGCGCTGTCCCCAACTAGGGACAACACAGATGTGCCCACAGGGCACATCCTTACATCTGCATATGTTACATCTGCCACACCTGCAGTCCACCATGGTTTTGCCCACTTGCATTATAATTTACTTTACTTACAAACATGAATCAGACCCAGTATTCCTAGTATAATCCAATACTTTTTGTTAAAAATTGGAGCAAGTATCCATGCCACCTATGTGCATAAACTCAGTTCACTCTGCTGGCACTCTGCTGTGGTCCCCAGTGCACAATTCAGTGGGTACTCAGTGACCCTGGCACTCAGCATCACCTCAGCATCATTGCTTGCTTAATCTTCTCACACAAACTTGCAGAATAACACCCCCCTCTCTGCTCCTTAGCGTCGGTAGCGTCTAGATTCTCTTCGCGCTAAGGACCTTTCCCATAACCCCCTGGGTCCATGTCACAATCTATTTGGAATAGTAAAGTGTGGCGAGCGAAGCGGAGCGTAGCGAGACACCGAGCCCGATGCGTGGCGAGCGAAGCGAGCCCGCGAGGGTCCAATGCTGCATAGAGAAATACATTTGCCCCAAACGATCGGAGAACGAAGGAGACATTTAGATGCTGTAAGGGCGGAAGTGCTCTCCTGCCCTCTCGTTTTGTCACGTCCAGGTCCTTAGCACGAAGGCAACATAGACACAACCCCTTAGCGTCTGCACGGCTTAACTG